>NC_090736.1:150077021-150080406 GCF_036898095.1 Palaemon carinicauda | reverse complement strand
AGACCTGATTTATATAATGAACAATTCATTGCTTTGTCGAAGTATTTTGTTGAATAATAACTGGAAAGAGGCAATCTGGCTTCGCTTCCTAAAATAAGATGGCTGTAGGCCAAAGGCACCTTTACAAACAAAACACTAATGTAAGTACTCTTGGGATTTTTTTTCAGAATATGTACCTATTCATATTCAAAATGCCAGGAAGATACTCAAATTACAAATGAAAATTTAATATATTCAATAAAAACATGAGGGAAATATATATATATATATACATATATATATATATATATATATATATATATATATATATATATATATATATATATATATATATATACATATATATATATATATATATATATATATATATATATATATATATATACATATATATATATATATATATATATATATATATATATATATATGTTACGGTCATTTTGGGAAATTGGTCATTTTACAAAATGCCCGACATTTTGCAAAAGGGCCAAGATTTTAGTCCATTTACAAAATCATCTGCATCATCGATTATAAGGTTACAAAATGTCCAATCAGGAAGTAGCTAACCTAACCAAACATAATCTAACCTAACCTAACATACACAAAGCAGGATATCAGTGAAAACAGCTGTGATGACTATGATAGTCTCAAACACGGAGGTCAGCGATACTTCGTACACTAATGGACGGTCTTACTTACTGATGGGTCATTTTGTAACCTTACCAACGATGATACAGATGATTTTGTAAATGAACCAAAATCTTGGCCCTTTCGCAAAATGTCGAGATATTTAGGTCATTTTGCAAAGGGACCATCAATTTGGTCTTTTTGCATAATTGCCGGGCATTTTGTAAAATGACCAATTTTCTAAAATGACAGCAATGTATATATATATATATATATATATATATATATATATGTATATATAAATTATATATATAGGTATACATATAAATTATATATATGTGTATATATATGTATATATATATATATATATATATATATATATATATAAATGTATAGGTATATATATATATATATATACATATATTTACATATATATATGTATATATATATATATATATATATATATATATATATATATATATATAGGTATATATATGTATAGGTATTTATATATATATATATATATATATATATATATATATATATATATATATATATATATATATATTTAGACAGAAAGATTTGACAGAAAAAAGATTCGCTGTTCAAAAACCTCGGTTCTATATTCGCCCCTAAATGAATGACTCATGTAGAATGTAGAAAGAGACCAAAGCAAAGATCAAATGAATGACTCACGTAGAGAGATATAGCATAAAGCAGAGATCATTAAATTCCCAAAGGGAAAACCCGTGTACACACACACAACAAATACGAGGGTGATCGACTCACCTTTAAACTTTCATTTGATTCCCGTATAAATATCAAGGACTGGAAACGATTCAACCTTTTCCCCTCAGATATTTTGACTGCTCCCTCGTAACTGCAGCCATAAGGTCTCATTGTGACTCATCAAAATGCGTACCAAAAGGGTCTCATATGGGTTCTGTAATTGGTTTATTTTGTATTTTTTTTTCACTAAAATTTGATAGTTATCATCAGTTCGATGTCTGTAAATACGAACGGGTACAATCTTATCTCTTTCTAATTATCTATTATCTATCTGCTATAATATATGTATATATATATATATATACATATATATATATATATATATATATATATATATATATATATATATATATATATATATATACACAGACACATATATATATACATATATATATATATACAGACATATATATATACATATATATATATATATATATATATATATATATACATACATAAAATTTATACATACAATTGAGATATATATATAGATATATGTATATATATATATATTATACATGCATATATATATATGTATATATACATACAATTGATATATATATATATATATATATATATACATATATATATATATATATATATATATACATACATATATATATATACCTATATATATATATATATATATATATATATATATATATATATATATATATATACAACAACAACAAATGCAGTGGTTTCCTTTTCACAGCATTACAAAGGCTTCGGACATGTCAATTCAGGCCTGGTTTTGGCCAATTTTCATGACCAAAAAGGCCAGTGCGGATTGGGGATGGTGGGAGATTCTCGTCTGATCACTAACGGCAAACGAACCTAGTATGGGTGGCCCTGGTGAGTATAGCTTCGCTGGTCATGGCGATACGCAAACCCATTTACCACGTTAAGGTATCCAAACTCAGAAAGGGTAGCGTATAATATACATACATATATCATCATCAGCCGTTACTAGTCCACTGCAGAACAAAAGCCTCAGATATGTCCTTCCACTTGCGTCTGTTTATGGTCTTTCTATGCCAGTCCACACCGCAAACTAGTTTGTCAGTCCATTGTCTTCTCCAAGATGGAATAAGATATGTGACCATATAACCATAATGAATCTGCCAACGCTAATGAAAACAAGAATGTCTGTGAAAAAAAAAAAAACCGCGGCATATTTCCCGCCTATATGTTGCCTGGCTGAACTCTCCAGGTGACGTCATGCGCGTGAGTGTAGAAAACGGGACCTCTAGGTAACTCACCTTATCTTATTCCATCTTGGTCTTCTCTTCCTTCCCCCGCTTCTTTGGTAATCTCTATGGACCCAATTTGTTTAAGGGTTTAAAGGCTGCTCGTGAATGGCAAATGCAAGGGACAGTGACATTGCTCTATCAAGCAGGACAATGCCCTAGAGATTGCCCATCTATTATCTGTCATTCTCATTATATGTACTGCTCACGTCCATTTCTTTATCTTACATGCTTTTAGAATTAAATATCCTCTACTTTAGTTTGCTCTCGTATCCATGTTGCTCTTTTACTGTCTCAGTCTTATTCCCTTCATTAATCTTTCCATAGCCTTCCGAGTTGTAACTAGCTTATGTTTAAAGGGTTTAGTAAGGGTCCAAGTTTCTGATGCCCAAGTTAAAACTGGTAAGACCATCATATATATAAATAGATACATAGATAAATTGTTAGTTGATAGACAGATAGACAGACTTAGTTAATAGATACAAAGATGAAACTGTGTCATTGGATATAGTTTATGCCTAAAAACATCAAAATGATGGTGGAATCAATGAACCCTCTTCATCGAACACAAGTAAAGTAAACTTAAGCTAATAAAATGAAGTAATGAGGAAAAGTATAAAGTATGGATGGTGTGTTTGTTGATTTCTATCAGAATCTTAAAGTAAATATAACATGAGACAAGAGGCGAGTCATAAAAAAAAAAAAAAGAGAGAACGCAT
>NC_090736.1:150064521-150072021 GCF_036898095.1 Palaemon carinicauda | reverse complement strand
AGATACACAACTTTGCGGATACACTTCTCCACAAATTTGATTTACAATTGATCTGAAACTGAAAGAGAACATAGTGGTGACGTGAAAAAAAATTAATCTTCAACACTATAGAAAAACCTTTCTGAGTAGACATACCTTAACGTAGAGAAAAGGTTAATGTATTTCCATGATCAGCAAAGCTGTACTAGTCAGGGCCACCCATACTAGGTTGGTTTGCGGAAATATCCTACCATCACCAATCCGGAATGGGAAGAGTGGTGATGTAACAGCCAAAGCGCACACATGAATAAAGACATGTCTGAGGCCGTTGTCCTGCCATCGAATAAAAATGACTCAATTAATTGTTGTATTTAAAAAATATGTAATGCATCTACATCATAAAAAAACCACAAGTTATAATAGCAAACACATAAAAAACGTGATTTTACAATTTGAACATTGAGAAACGTAATATTTTTACATCACAGTGAAAATTCTGACTTCCATTTGGCTTCCCCCGCTAAAGTCTTTGAAGGCTAAAAATAACGCTCATAGGCCTACTGAAGATCTTCATATGAAAAGGACATTGGTCCTACTAACGAGGACAAATGTCACGCAACTCGACAGACTTTGAGAAATACCGTCCTGCAACGGATTTACAAAAGGGCGTTCTTGAAATCTTGTTATGGGCATCTCTCCATAGATCCCTTTATAGACCCATTCAGGTTCTATAGAAAAGATCACACAGGTATAATGGGCGTTTATTTTATGTGTCACTGATGTTGACGTAAATTGTCTCTTGGATCAAATTTACTTTCATGATCTGCGCTCTGAGGTTTGATGGATTTTTGGATGAGGTTTCTGGCAATGATATGTGTATATAATAAAGAGCAGGTGTCCGGCTATATATATATATATATATATATATATATATATATATATATATATATATATATATATATATATATATCTATATATATACATACATATATATATATATATACATATATATATATATATATATATATATATATATATATATATATACTTATATATACACATTATATATACAGCATTGCCAGACTTATAACGACTTAGTCTCTCCATTTCCCTCTGGTAGAGGGAGAGGAATTAGTCATACCATGGTGAAAGGGGTAACACCGAGAGGTAGACTCTGAAACCACGAATTGCTAAAACTGCCGAGGTGTAGTTAGGAAAGGGGGAGAGGGTGGAAAGGGTTGAATGTGTGTATGTGCGCATCTATCTAAATATGCAGCCGTCATTTTTTGACGGGTCCCGTTCACTAAAATAGTATCAAATGACCCACAAATCTGTAGAGTAAACATAACTATTTCTTTTCAAAATTTGTATAATATTTTGTTTCATTTTCACTTTCATATAAACAGATTTGTCATTAATAAAAATCGAAAAACTAAAATATACTGAGGACTGAAATTAAGAACATATTCTAAAACCCTTTTAAAGTTTAAAGGTTGCTCAGGAATGGCAGAGGCAAGGGACATGGCAATGCAGAGGAGACTGATCATATATAATTACCTCCCTAAAGTTTAAAGGTTGCTCAGAAATGGCAGAGGCAAGGGACATGGCAATGCAGAGGAGACTGATCGTATATCATTACCTCCCTAAAGTTTAAAGGTTGCTCAGGAATGGCAGAGGCAAGGGACATGGCAATGCAGAGGAGACTGATCGTATATCATTACCTCCCTAAAGTTTAAAGGTTGCTCAGGAATGGCAGAGGCAAGGGACATGGCAATGCAGAGGAGACTGATCGTATATCATTACCTCCCTAAAGTTTAAAGGTTGCTCAGAAATGGCAGAGGCAAGGGACATGGCAATGCAGAGGAGACTGATCGTATATCATTACCTCCCTAAAGTTTAAAGGTTGCTCAGAAATGGCAGAGGCAAGGGACATGGCAATGCAGAGGAGACTGATCATATATCATTACCTCCCTAAAGTTTAAAGGTTGCTCAGGAATGGCAGAGGCAAGGGACATGGCAATACAGAGGAGACTGATCATATATCATTACCTCCCTAAAGTTTAAAGGTTGCTCAGGAATGGCAGAGGCAAGGGACATGGCAATACAGAGGAGACTGATCATATATCATTACCTCCCTAAAGTTTAAAGGTTGCTCAGGAATGGCGGAGGCAAGGGACATGGCAATGCAGGGGAGACTGATCGTATATCATTACCTCACTAAAGTTTAAAGGTTGCTCAGGAATGGCGGAGGCAAGGGACATGGCAATGCAGGGGAGACTGATTGTATATCATTACCTCACTAAAGTTTAAAGGTTGCTCAGGAATGGCGGAGGCAAGGGACATGGCAATGCAGGGGAGACTGATTGTATATCATTACCTCACTAAAGTTTAAAGGTTGCTCAGGAATGGCGGAGGCAAGGGACATGGCAATGCAGGGGAGACTGATCGTATATCATTACCTCACTAAAGTTTAAAGGTTGCTCAGGAATGGCAGAGGCAAGGGACATGGCAATGCAGAGGAGACTGATCGTATATCATTACCTCCCTAAAGTTTAAAGGAGGCTCAGGAATGGCAGAGGCAAGGAACATGGCAATGCAGGGGAGACTGATCGTATATCATTACCTCCCTAAAGTTTAAAGGTTGCTCAGGAATGGCAGAGGCAAGGGACATGGCAATGCAGAGGAGACTGATCGTATATCATTACCTCCCTACAATTTAAAGGTTGCTCAGGAATGGCAGAGGCAAGGGACATGGCAATGCAGAGGAGACTGATCGTATATCATTACCTCCCTAAAGTTTAAAGGTTGCTCAGGAATGGCAGAGGCAAGGGACATGGCAATGCAGGGGAGACTGATCGTATATCATAACCTCCCTAAAGTTTAAAGGTTGCTCAGGAATGGCAGAGGCAAGGGACATGGCAATGCAGGGGAGACTGATCGTATATCATTACCTCCCTAAAGTTTAAAGGTTGCTCAGGAATGGCAGAGGCAAGGGACATGGCAATGCAGAGGAGACTGATCGTATATCATTACCTCCCTAAAGTTTAAAGGTTGCTCAGGAATGGCAGAGGCAAGGGACATGGCAATGCAGAGGAGACTGATCGTATATCATTACCTCCCTAAAGTTTAAAGGTTGCTCAGGAATGGCAGAGGCAAGGGACATGGCAATGCAGGGGAGACTGATCGTATATCATAACCTCCCTAAAGTTTAAAGGTTGCTCAGGAATGGCAGAGGCAAGGGACATGGCAATGCAGGGGAGACTGATCGTATATCATTACCTCCCTAAAGTTTAAAGGTTGCTCAGGAATGGCAGAGGCAAGGGACATGGCAATGCAGAGGAGACTGATCGTATATCATTACCTCCCTAAAGTTTAAAGGTTGCTCAGGAATGGCAGAGGCAAGGGACATGGCAATGCAGAGGAGACTGATCGTATATCATTACCTCCCTAAAGTTTAAAGGTTGCTCAGGAATGGCAGAGGCAAGGGACATGGCAATGCAGGGGAGACTGATCGTATATCATTACCTCCCTAAAGTTTAAAGGTTGCTCAGGAATGGCAGAGGCAAGGGACATGGCAATGCAGGGGAGACTGATCGTATATCATTACCTCCCTAAAGTTTAAAGGTTGCTCAGGAATGGCAGAGGCAAGGGACATGGCAATGCAGAGGAGACTGATCGTATATCATTACCTCCCTAAAGTTTAAAGGTTGCTCAGGAATGACAGAGGCAAGGGACATGGCAATGCAGAGGAGACTGATCATATATCATTACCTCCCTAAAGTTTAAAGGTTGCTCAGGAATGGCAGAGGCAAGGGACATGGCAATACAGAGGAGACTGATCATATATCATTACCTCCCTAAAGTTTAAAGGTTGCTCAGGAATGGCAGAGGCAAGGGACATGGCAATACAGAGGAGACTGATCATATATCATTACCTCCCCAAAGTTTAAAGGTTGCTCAGGAATGGCAGAGGCAAGGGAAATGGCAATGCAGAGGAGACTGATCGTATATCATTACTTCCCTAAAGTTTAAAGGCTGCTCAGGAATGGCAGAATAGATTACCTCCCTAAAGTTTAAAGGTTGCTCAGAAATGGCAGAGGCAAGGGACATGGCAATGCAGAGGAGACTGATCGTATATCATTACCTCCCTAAAGTTTAAAGGTTGCTCAGGAATGGCAGAGGCAAGGGACATGGCAATGCAGAGGAGACTGATCGTATATCATTACCTCCCTAAAGTTTAAAGGTTGCTCAGAAATGGCAGAGGCAAGGGACATGGCAATGCAGAGGAGACTGATCGTATATCATTACCTCCCTAAAGTTTAAAGGTTGCTCAGGAATGGCGGAGGCAAGGGACATGGCAATGCAGGGGAGACTGATCGTATATCATTACCTCACTAAAGTTTAAAGGTTGCTCAGGAATGGCGGAGGCAAGGGACATGGCAATGCAGGGGAGACTGATTGTATATCATTACCTCACTAAAGTTTAAAGGTTGCTCAGGAATGGCGGAGGCAAGGGACATGGCAATGCAGGGGAGACTGATTGTATATCATTACCTCACTAAAGTTTAAAGGTTGCTCAGGAATGGCGGAGGCAAGGGACATGGCAATGCAGGGGAGACTGATCGTATATCATTACCTCACTAAAGTTTAAAGGTTGCTCAGGAATGGCAGAGGCAAGGGACATGGCAATGCAGAGGAGACTGATCGTATATCATTACCTCCCTAAAGTTTAAAGGAGGCTCAGGAATGGCAGAGGCAAGGAACATGGCAATGCAGGGGAGACTGATCGTATATCATTACCTCCCTAAAGTTTAAAGGTTGCTCAGGAATGGCAGAGGCAAGGGACATGGCAATGCAGAGGAGACTGATCGTATATCATTACCTCCCTACAATTTAAAGGTTGCTCAGGAATGGCAGAGGCAAGGGACATGGCAATGCAGAGGAGACTGATCGTATATCATTACCTCCCTAAAGTTTAAAGGTTGCTCAGGAATGGCAGAGGCAAGGGACATGGCAATGCAGGGGAGACTGATCGTATATCATAACCTCCCTAAAGTTTAAAGGTTGCTCAGGAATGGCAGAGGCAAGGGACATGGCAATGCAGGGGAGACTGATCGTATATCATTACCTCCCTAAAGTTTAAAGGTTGCTCAGGAATGGCAGAGGCAAGGGACATGGCAATGCAGAGGAGACTGATCGTATATCATTACCTCCCTAAAGTTTAAAGGTTGCTCAGGAATGGCAGAGGCAAGGGACATGGCAATGCAGAGGAGACTGATCGTATATCATTACCTCCCTAAAGTTTAAAGGTTGCTCAGGAATGGCAGAGGCAAGGGACATGGCAATGCAGGGGAGACTGATCGTATATCATAACCTCCCTAAAGTTTAAAGGTTGCTCAGGAATGGCAGAGGCAAGGGACATGGCAATGCAGGGGAGACTGATCGTATATCATTACCTCCCTAAAGTTTAAAGGTTGCTCAGGAATGGCAGAGGCAAGGGACATGGCAATGCAGAGGAGACTGATCGTATATCATTACCTCCCTAAAGTTTAAAGGTTGCTCAGGAATGGCAGAGGCAAGGGACATGGCAATGCAGAGGAGACTGATCGTATATCTTTACCTCCCTAAAGTTTAAAGGTTGCTCAGGAATGGCAGAGGCAAGGGACATGGCAATGCAGGGGAGACTGATCGTATATCATTACCTCCCTAAAGTTTAAAGGTTGCTCAGGAATGGCAGAGGCAAGGGACATGGCAATGCAGGGGAGACTGATCGTATATCATTACCTCCCTAAAGTTTAAAGGTTGCTCAGGAATGGCAGAGGCAAGGGACATGGCAATGCAGAGGAGACTGATCGTATATCATTACCTCCCTAAAGTTTAAAGGTTGCTCAGGAATGACAGAGGCAAGGGACATGGCAATGCAGGGGAGACTGATCGTATATCATTACCTCCCTAAAGTTTAAAGGTTGCTCAGGAATGGCAGAGGTAAGGGACATGGCAATGCAGAGGAGACTGATTGTATATTATTATCTCCCCCAAGGTTATTATAAAATCAAGTCGGTTTATTTATTTATCCGTCTTTGTATCTATCTGTGGACAGGTTTACGTCAAAACTACTTGACGAATTTTGAAGAAATTTTCACCACGTATAGATTTTAGGTCATGGATGAGTCAAATGAATTTTGGAGATGATCTGGATCAAGATCACGATTCTGGATTAAAATTGCACTTTTCACCAACTACAGTCAGTACATGAAAAGGCGGGTGCGCTGTCCGTAGACTTTAATTAACTGTTACAGTAGATTCCTTCACCTTCAGCATTTAAAAAAAGAAGAGTTTCCTCCGTAGACTTGAGTAAAATGTTGACAATATTCATTGGTGGAGGTCTGAAATCTCTTATTTATTATTATTATTATTGTTGTTATTATTATTATTATTATTATTATTATTATTATTATCAACAACTCTGGTTGGTAAAAAGAATGCTACAAGCCCAAGAGCTCTATCAGTGAAAGTACCCACTGAGGAAAGTTAATAAGGGAATAACAAATAAACAATATGTAAGCAATGAATTAAAATAAATGAAAAATATTTTAAGATCAGTATCAACTTTAAAACTGGTCTGTAATATATAAACTATAAAACGAGACTTATGTCAACCTGCTCAACAGAAAATCATTTGCAAAATAAGTTCACTTCTGAAGCTCCACTGATTCAACTGACTGTTTAGGGAGATCAGTCCACAATCTGTCACAGCTGGAATAAAACTTCAAGCATATTGTGTCGTAGTGTACCTTATGATGGAGAAGGTATGGTCAGCGCCCAAGGCCCCTCTTCACCTAAGCTAGGGCCAAGGAGAGCCAGGCAATGGCTGGTGATAATTCATCAGGTAGACCTATAGGCTTTCCCCAAACCTCATCCTCAGTTCAAAGGGATGGTGAGGTTGTAGACGCTACAAGAAACTATCGAACTGGAGCGGGTCTCGAACTTCCGTCCAATATATTGCCAGGCATGACGTTTCCAATAGGCTACAAAAACCCTAGAGGCTAAATATGACAAAATCACACAGAGCTTTTGCAGGAACATTCTCAAATCAGCATAAGACTTTAATAATGAAATCTAACAACAAAATGATCGCTGCGAATTTCATTCAAAATTCAAGATAATAATTATTGTAAAACTGCAGCTAATACCAATACCAAGGGTCCTAATAATAATGAATCTAATTATCATAATGATCATCATTATCCTAATTCTAATATGTCAACAAGGCCGGAAGCTAATCACGATTCAGGAAAACAATATCCCTCAAAGGGATACAAACAAACATTGTAAGAATATGGACATGCAAGAAAGGATCCAGAAAAAAACACAGAAAAAAGATATACAGACACACATATACACACGCACACACATAACAACAAACAGCAATTAACGCAGCCGTTTCTAGTCCAATGTAGGACGAAGGCATGTCCTTATTCATGTCAGTGTGTTAGCGGGTTTTCATCCCCACGCTGGCCA
>NC_090736.1:150032021-150039521 GCF_036898095.1 Palaemon carinicauda | reverse complement strand
GGCAGTGCAAGCTGGAATTTGCAGCTCTGGAAGGAGAAGGAAAAACATCAAAGCTACTTTTTTCTCTGGAAGACTCCTCGAAAACTGGCCGCGTCTCGCTCTCGCTCCCCTTCCAATAAATGCTATATCAAAACAAGGAATTCAGGGAACGTGGAGGTTATAGCAATGGAGAGAGAGAGAGAGAGAGAGAGAGAGAGAGAGAGAGAGAGAGAGAGAGAGAGAGAGAGTATAAGGGGAAATCTGTATATTTGACGAGGAAAGGGAGGAAGAAAATGGGGTTTAAATTTCTTTTGGGAGTCGTCAATGAAATGAGAGAGACATTTGTTGCCATTTGCAAGATGGCTCTTTCCCCCCTCCCCCCTCCCCACTCCCCCTCCCCAGTCCTTACTCCCTTGCCCAACTATAAAAGGGCCCAGTGTCTTGATTACAGCAAAGGATTTCTCTTTCTTTTCTTTCTTGATTTGCTTTAACAAAAACTGCGTGAAAACTTGCAATGACAACTGATTAAATATCTGTCTAAGCGTCATGGATGCCCGGTCCGTCATTAATAATAATAATAATAATAATAATAATAATAATAATAATAATAATAATAACAATAATATTTTCAATACTAATTATCTTGTTCCTAATCTATACATGTTTGAATAGAATATCCCGAGATTAATTTTATAATCTAGGTTATGGAAATTGATAGAACTCATTTTTTGTCTTACATTTAAAAAAGAAAGAGTCTGGTGCTAAAGACAAAATTGGGAAAACTATATAAGATGTGCTTTGGTTAAGTAATCAAAGTCTAATGTGAATTTGTAAGAGTATGCCATGAAATTATTTCCATTTTCTTTAAAGCGTGAGAGACAAAATAAATAACACACACGCTATCGTATTAGTATATAGATGATAATAATAATAATAATAATAATAATAATAATAATAATAATAATAATAATAATAATAATAATAATAATAATGGAAAATGCTTTGAAAGCCACTTACATTTGAGAATGCCACATGAAAGTACAATGCTAAAATATGAAAAAAAAAACAAAAACAAGGGAAGATAATTAAATAAATAAAATAAATGATAACCGATTAAGGAAACAAATTATTGTAATTATATCGAAGAAAACAAAATTACAAGTAAAAAATTACTCAAGTTATAGTTCAGACAACTTAAAGTAGTCTCAAAGCTTCTTTCTCAAACTTATAATAAATGGCATCAATATTCCTTTAAGATATTCTGAAAGTTCTTGAGCAGAGAGCTAAAGTGCAACCTCAACAATAATATCATTTTCCAATCGAACAATGTTTTGAAGATTCGTTGGAACCGCTAGGTTATTAAAATCAATGGATTTGTTTTGTTAAATGTTCTTAACTCTGCACTCTCATTTCATTATATTTCCATCACCCTATTTTTAATAAAAAAAAAAAAAAGACCCAGCTATGTTTAAAGGTCCCTCATGAATGGCAGAGGCAAGGGACAGTGACAAAGACATAACAAGACTGACCATATATTATTATTATTATTATTATTATTATTATTATTATTATTATTATTATTATTATTATCCTCATCAATTGCCAAGCTACAACCATAGTTGGAAAAGCAGGATGCTATAAGCCCAGGGGACCCAACAGGGAAAATATACATATGATCAGCGACCAAGACCCCTCTCCACCCAAGCTAGGACCAAGGAGGGCCAGTTAATGGCTACTGATGACTTGGCAGGTAGACCTATAGACCACCCAAACCCACTCTCAGCTCACAAGGATGGGAAGGTTGCGGATACTACAAAAAACTATCCAGCTAAAACGGGACTCGAACCCCAGTCCAACTGATTGCCAGGCAGGGACGTTTCCAATAGGGAAATAAACCCAATAGGATCCTTCTAATAGCATCCTAATTACGGTAAGTAGTTGAATGTCAAGTAATGCGCAAAATGTTTTTATGTTGAAGAGCCTGACACAAGTCTCTCTTCGTAGCTTATATATGACGGGTCTATTTCAACGTTGTTAATTGTTAATTATCTTAAGATATTTTATATTTCTAATTCATTACTTCTTATATAAGTTCATTTATTTCTTTATTTTCTTTCCCCACAAGGCTATTCTTCCCTGGTGGAGCCCTTGGGCTTGTAGCATCTTGGTTTTCCAACTACGGTTGTAGCTTAGCAAGTAATAATAATAATAATAATAATAATAATAATAATAATAATAATAATCTGAGACTCACTAGCACATTAGCCTAAGAAATATTTACGAACCAGTCTTGAATGAAGATCGTCATAGGATAACTAGTGTACGCAATCCGTCAAAAATTACATTCATATTTTTAGAAAGATGTGCACACACACACACACAAATTTCAACCCCTCCCCTTTCCTAATCTCGACCCGATAGCTTGGTAATTTGTGGGAAAGTGTGATTTCCGAATGTACCTTAACGGGGAATGACTACTTCATTTCTCCCTTGGATGTGATAGTGTATATATATATATATATATATATATATATATATATATATATATATATATATGTATACATATATATGTGTATATATATAAACACTGTATATATATATATATATATATATATATATATATATATATATATATATATATATATATATACTGCATATATATATTTATATATATAAATATATATGGTATATACTGTATATATAAACATATATATATATATGCATATATATATATAATATATGTATATTTATATATATATATATATATATATATATATATATATATATATATATATATATATCACACAGGGGAGATGGGCTAAATACAATAATATACATAAAGAAGTCTAAAGCAAGGAATCTTCTGAAACGAAAAGAGAAAAATACAACAGCCAAACCATATAAAGCAACATAACTCCCCCCCCCCTAAAAAAAAAACGTATAAAAAATATCTGAACATCACGAAGAAGGCCCTTTGCGGAGGTTTAAAACTACAAATAAAACAAGGGAACTCCAGAAGACATCTGGGCAGAGGGAGGTTTTAATCTTGCTCGAGAAGCTGAGCTCGTCAAGATTAAAAAGGAGGATCCCCTCTGCTGGAACATTTCAAAAGGATTCTTGCCTTTTCGCTTTGTTCGGTTTCCAAAATTCGGTTTCCTTCGGCGCTTAGCTTTTGGGAATTTTGATTTTTCTTACGTGTATATTATCCTCTGTCATTATTAGTATTGGTATTGTTATTATCATTGTTGTTGTTGTTGTTGTTGTTGATGTTGTTGTCGTTGTTGTTGTTGTTGGGTTCTTTAATTGTGAGATTAGCTTTTATACATAGAAATGATCTGGTGTTGAAATATTGAAAGATAACACGAAGTGAAAGATATGATCACTATTGTTATTATTATTATTATCATTATTATCATTATCATTATTATTATTATTATTATTATTATTTTTATTTTTATTATTATTATTATTATTATTATTATTATTATTATTATTCCCTTTAATTGTGAAATAAACTTTCACAGATGGAAATTATCTTGTGTTAAAATATTGAAAAACAAAACAAGAAAAAGAGAGAAATTGATAAATTTTTGAGAATGAATAACCATTCATATACACAAGTGTCAAACGATGACACTTAAACATATAGGCATATTTGTAAATATTTATATCAAATATAAACAACCAAATTTTTTTTATAAAACTCTAGAAAAGGAATATACACGATCAAGATGGCTTGTTAAATCGGGAAGTCAAAAGTAGCTAAAATTCTCAAAATAGAAAATTGAGAGAATAAAAGAAAGTTAATAAAAAAAATATCTTGGAATAGAAACAGACATTTCAATCGAAAACTTCCTTCAGTCTGCCAGATACAAGCTTCGAGGGGGCTAAGCGCCCACTACAGAAAAGAAGAATGAAAATAAATAGAAAATAAAAACAGAATTGAGAGAAAGGAAGAAAGAGAAGCTGGGGGGAGGGAGGGAGGGGGTGGGGGAGTGAAAAACACAGCAAGGGATCCATTAGAACAGACAGTCCATTCGTCATATTGGCAACTCATTCGAACTTTCTCAATTACTGCCTTCCCTGGGTTTTATTTTTTTTATTCCAGATGTGTGTGCGTGCGTGTGTGCGTGTCCGTGTGTGTGTGTGTGTGTGGTTGAAAGGTGTGGTGGTAGACGGGGGGTGGTGGTGTCAATAAAACTTTTGAGAAATTCTTTCCTATCGTAAGAGTTTAATGATTTCTACCTATAATATTTTATTGGTAGAGCGAGGCTACGAGAAAGCATCGAAGCCAAGGCTCATGCCACCCGTTGAGATACTGCCGCTAGAGAGTTATTGGGTCCTTGGACTGGCCAGATAGTATTACATTGGATCCCTCTCTGGTTACGGCTCATTTTCCCTTTGCCTACGCATACGCCAAATATTCTGGGTTATTCTTTACACATTATCCGCTTTCCTCGCAAACCTGCCAACACCAAGAAAAGGGAAAAATTCCTCTTCGTCCAAAGGAGTTAACTACTGAATTGTAATTGTTCAGTGGCTACTTTCCACTTGGTAGGGGTAGAAGAGACTCTTTTAGCTATGGTAAGCAGCTCTTCTAGGAGATGGACACTTAAAATCAAAACAATGTTCACTAATTTTGGGTAGTACCGTAATCTCTGTATCATGGTCTTCCACTGTTTTGGGCTAGAGTTCTCTTGTTTGAGGGTACACTAGGGCACACTATTCTATAACTATGTTTCCTTATTTCCTTCCTGAAGACCTAGAAGTGTATTAAGAGAGAACTGGAAAAAAGGGAGACTAGAATTAAAGGAAAGAAAACCAATGCATGGACAATTCCCGAGACAAACTGAAGATTTGGGCAGTAAGGACACACAGTAGTGGTTACTGAGAGAAGAACCTAAGAAGGAATCTGAAGGGATGATGATGGCAGCACAAGATCAGGCCTTAACAACAAGATATACAGTATTCAATGAGCAATAGATGGAGCTAACATCTCGTTAACGTGCAGGAAATGTATGGCAAAAGAAGAAACCATTAACCACATTGCCAGTGAATATTCAGCACTTGGAATTAATATAAGGAACGATATGATACAGTGGCTATAGCTCTCAATTGGAGTCTGTAAAAAGAAATATCAAATATAATGCAACAATAAATGTTACAAACATGAAATTCTAGCTGTGGTAGTAAATAATCAGGCTAAACTACTCTAGGACTAAAATATAAGTACAGGAAGGGTGATAGAAGCAAACTGACCAGACGTCACTCTTTTAGACGAGAAAACGAAAAAGGTATCACTCATAAATGTCGAAGTACAGTGAGAGAGAAACCATTTCTTTAAAATTAATACGCCCTTGTTTTTAGTCTTATGGAAATTAAATATCCTACATTGTGAGAAAGTTTGATATTAAAAGCTAAGAATCTCTTCATATTAAAAAACAAAGACCTTTTTATTTAGATAAAAATGCATAGATATCAGAATGAACAACTTTCCAACATAACTCTACGGTGTTCTCCACCCAGGTTTAAATTAAACACTTCATATACCTGGCTTAAAAGGATAAGGGACCCGACTAAAATTACGGCTAAATATTTAGAAAGATATGCACACACCCGCACACGCACCACCTTCTCACTAGGGTATGACTACTCCCTCTAGCCTCTACCCAAGAGAGACGAGAAGAGCTAGCATGACCGGAAAGAAATAGAGATATTTTTATACATTTATAAAATATAGCCAGGCACTTGCTCTTTATTATATAGAGGAGATGACTGGATATTTATGAATTGGACTTCATATACGATTTTGGATTAGCGGCCCAGTGCTGGGATCCTGGAGGCCATTCAACGTGCATCTTGGAAGAAACTCTACAGATATTCTGTGAAGCATAAATTAAAAGAGGTTGAACAACACATGTAAAAAGCAGGAGGGAAGATCCTAAAATAATGCCCTACAGTTCACCATTTCAGGTGTACTGATCGCATTATCCTTTTACGTGATATCTTTACTATTGTTAGATTTATCCTTTTCTATTTTATGCTGCGATAATTGGAATTTCAGCTTACTATTAATTTAACAATGGTGTTTTTTTCAATGGATTTTAAGGCTCTTACATTCGAATACCGTGTTTTTCAGTATATTCGAATCTATAAACATACATTGCGTACAATATATATATATATATATATATATATATATATATTACTATTATTATTATTACTAAATGCTAAGCTACAACCCTAGTTGGAAAAGCAGGATGCTATAAGCCCAGGGGCCCCAACAGGGAAAATAGCTCAGTGAGGAAAGGAAACAAGGAAAAATAAAATATTTTAAGAATAGTAACAACATTTAAATAAATATTTCCTATATAAACAATAAAAACTTCAACAAAACAAGAGAAAGAGAAACTAGATACAATAGTGTGCCTGAGTGTACCCTCAAGCAAGAGAACTCTAACCCAAGACAGTGGAAGGCCATGGTACAGAGGCTATAGCACTACCCAAGACTAGAGAACAATGGTTTGATTTTGGAGTGTCCTTCTCCTAGAAGAGCAGCTTACCATAGCTAAAGAGTCTCTTCTACCCTTACCAAGAGGAAAGTAGCCACTGAACAATTACATTGCCGTAGTTAACCCCTTGGGTGAAGAAGAATTGTTCGTAATCTCAGTGTTGTCAGGTGTATGAGGACAGAGGAGAATCTGTAAAGAATAGGCCAGACTATTCGGTGTCTGTGTAGGCAAAGGAAAAGAACCGTAACCAGAGAGAAGGATCCAATATGGTACTGTCTGGCCAGTCAAAGGACCCCCTAACTCTCTAGCGGTAGTATATATATATACTGTATATATACTATATATATATATATATATGTGTGTGTGTGTGTGTGTGTATGTATATATATAACAAATACAGTCGTAACGAGTCCACAGCAGGAGACCGGTCTCATTCATGCCCTGATTCATGTCTAGGGTTTGACTATTTCATATATATATATATATATATATATATACATATATGTATATATTTATATAAACATACACATATATATGCACACACATATATATATACACATATATATGTATATATATATATATATATATGTGTGTGTGTGTGTGTGTGTATATGTGTGAGTATGTGTGTGTATATGCTAGCTCAATGCTAATTCAAGCCTCGCTACCAAACAAACCACTAAGGAACATCTCGTTGGAATCTATTCACACAGTGATAAATGCATGACATAAGAACTTCCTGTGAAATAAATAGCTCAAGGTTTAAAGGTCACTCATGAATATCAGAGACTACAGTGACAATGCCCTAGACACTGACCATATATACATATGATCAGCACCCAACAACCCTCTCCATCCAGTTAGGACCAAGGAGGGCCAGGCAATGGCTACAGATGTCTAATCAGGTAGATTTATATGATCCACCAAATCCCCAATCCTTATTAGGATGGTGAGCTTGCACACACTAGAAAAAGCTATCGAGCTTAAGCGGGTACTAGAACCCCCGTTTAGT
>NC_090736.1:150022021-150024521 GCF_036898095.1 Palaemon carinicauda | reverse complement strand
CTTCTATAAAGGGGAATAACGAATCAGTCCGTAATAATATATATTGATAAAGACGTGGGGAAAATAATTAGAAAGTTAAAGAAAGAAAAAAATTACGAATTAATGGAAAAAACAAATTATGGAAATCAATGTAAAAAAGAACTTATTCTGAGAAAAAAAAGAAAAAAAAGTTTTGGAATATTAATTATATAACATTTCGTTATAATTTTTCAATGCTGTATGCTTAGCCCAGCCGGTAAGAACGCACTAATTTCACTAGTTTGAATTATAAAGAATAGATTAATATATATTGATAAAGACGTGGGAAAAATAATTAGAAAGTTAAAGAAAGAAAAAAATGACGAATTAATGGAAAAACAGATTATAGAAATCAATGTAATAAAGAACTTATTCTGAGAAAAAACAAAAATAAAGAAGTTTTGGAATATTATTTTTATAACATTTCATTATCGTTTTTCAATGCTGTATGCTTAGCCCAGCCGGTAAGAACGCACTAATTTCACTTGTTGATAAATTATAAAGAATAGATTAATGTATAAAGTCTATCGAAAGATATAAAACAAGCTACGGTCATTACTCTTGAGCTTTCATGTAACCCACAACTGGTAGCATAAGATTTGAATACATCATGGATAAATATGCCTAATTTTAATCCTCTCCACCCAAGCTAGGACCAGGGAAGGCCAGACAGTGGTTGCTGATGACTCATATTAAGAAGTATGACCCGTAAAATATAAGGATAGTTTTAATTAGCGCAATCTATTTCTAAAAAGAATATATTGTTCTCAGCCGTATTTCAGTAAAATATAAGCGACCGCAATTTTACCACTGTTATTATATTTTACGGGTAGGTGACCGTAATATCACCTCTTTACGTCAATATATCCGTTTTCAAAACGGTAAATGTCTGGCAATATTTATTCCAGGATTTTTACCATTTTTTACTTCAAAATTTATAAATGCCTGGCATTATTTATTCCAGGATTTTTACCATTTTTTACGCAAAATTTATAAATGCCTGGCAATATTTATTCCAGGATTTTTACCATTTTTTACTTCAAAATTTATAAATGCCTGGCATTATTTATTCCAGGATTTTTACCATTTTTTACGCAAAATTTATAAATGCCTGGCAATATTTATTCCAGGATTTTTACCATTTTTTACTTCAAAATTTATAAATGCCTGGCATTATTTATTCCAGGATTTTTACCATTTTTTACGCAAAATTTATAAATGCCTGGCAATATTTATTCCAGGATTTTTACCATTTTTTACTTCAAAATTTATAAATGCCTGGCATTATTTATTCCAGGATTTTTACCATTTTTTACGCAAAATTTATAAATGCCTGGCAATATTTATTCCAGGATTTTTACCATTTTTTACGCAAAATTTATAAATGCCTGGCAATATTTATTCCAGGATTTTTACCATTTTTTACGCAAAATTTATAAATGCCTGGCAATATTTATTCCAGGATTTTTACCATTTTTTACGCAAAATTTATAAATGCCTGGCAATATTTATTCCAGGATTTTTACCATTTTTTACGCAAAATTTATAAATGCCTGGCATTATTTATTGCAGGATTTTTACCATTTTTTACGGCAAATTTATAAATGCCTGGCATTATTTATTCCAGAATTTTTAAAAATTTTTACAGAAAATTTATAAATGCCTGGCATTATTTATTCCAGAATTTTAAAAAAAAAATTACGGAAAATTTATAAATGCCTGGCATTATTTATTCCAGAATTTTTAGCATTTTTTACGGAAAATTTATAAATGCCTGGCATTATTTATCCCAGGATTTTTACCATTTTTACTGCAAATTTATAAATGCCTGGCATTATTTATTCCAGGATTTTTACTATTTTTTACGGCAAATTTATAAATGCCTGGCATTATTTATTCCAGGATTTTTACCATTTTTACGGCAAATTTATAAATGTCTGGCAATATTTATTCCAGGATTTTTACCATTTTTACGGCAAATTTATAAATGTCTGGCAATATTTATTCCAGGATTTTTACCATTTTTACGGCAAATTTATAAATGTCTGGCAATATTTATTCCAGGATTTTTACCATTTTTACGGCAAATTTATAAATGTCTGGCAATATTTATTCCAGGATTTTCACCACTTTTTACGGCATATTTCTAACAGTATACTACGAGACCCTACCCTTTTATCGAGTGCACAGTTTCCCCACGGAAAAGTACTAAAATCGAAACACGCTCGTGGAACAAAGAAACTCCCCACAAGTTATCACAGAAGACAGAAAGGGTTTTCATGTATTTCCGAATGGAACAGAGGTGTCCAAAGAAAGTAGTGTTAACCGAAGCATCTGTTTTAACATTTTGACGACCCGAGATATGGAAAATGTCTTTAGGATTCATTTCGAAAAAAAAAAAAAAGTCACATGACAATGATGGAGTCCAGAGTCCCTTCTCTTGTTGAACCTTGTATGTGAAAAGCAATGAACGACACACACC
>NC_090736.1:150012021-150017021 GCF_036898095.1 Palaemon carinicauda | reverse complement strand
ATTGTTCTTTTGAATTTTATTTTGTGGCATCGGCATCATGGGATTCGGACGCAGCGCAAACGCATGAATGGACCGCTCGATAGTCGTGAGTTTGAAACCTTTTGCGCCTAAGCAGGGAATTCTCAAATGTTTATATCCTCGATTCTTTCAATATCTCCTTAAAATAATCCGTAGGAAGGACGTAAAAATGTTGATTTACATCATACTATTTCCTAAAGCAACATTCAACTCGTAAATAGCCTTCTTCTTCTCGGGCAATACAACCTAAAGCCAAAACGACAGCATTCGAACACTTCCTTCTCAGCGACACTGTCATTCATAAAAGTGTGGTGAAAATAGCTTTGGCCACCGGATGCCCAAAACTGTCGGACGAGGCGACAACATGAAGTAAAGAATCAAGCTCGTCCATCTCTGAATGAAAAAGGGGGGGTTGGGGGGATGCTCACACCCCACCATCTCTCTCTCTCTCTCTCTCTCTCTCTCTCTCTCTAGGAGACCCATTAACAACAGATGCTGAAGATAGTTGAGCGTAATGTTCTTGTAGTACGTACGAATGTTATAAAAAGAAATGACAAATGCTACTCCTTCCTCTTAACTGGAAATTGCAAGGAACTACAGGCGCCACCTTTTTTATACCAGACTGCAAAATTGTGCAAGATGCAAAATCGATGGATGCAAAATATATTATATAAAAAGGAGAAAAATTATAAGAGCCAAGTGAGTAGGTGAGAGGTACACTGGACCGTCGATGGGTTCATGCTAAAAAAAAAAAAAAAAAAAAAAAGCTGGAAACTGAACAAGTTTGGAATCGTTGCTGCAACTCTATTTAGTTTGGGGATTAATGCGAGCAGCGAATAGCCCAGACCGAGTAATTGGGGGTAACACAATGGCCTTGCCGTGTAATCCACAGGATCTTCTAGTGTCTGGTTAACGTTGGTTTGCATCTCTCGTTTGTTCTGTTGCGAGGAAATCCTTAAACCCAGTTTTGTATCTAATGTTTCCAGCTTTTTTTTTTATTCTTTTTTTTTTTTTTACTGTCTGCATAATTAATTCAATTGCATCGCTGCATCGTCTGCATAATTACTTCAATTGCATCGCTGCATCGTCTGCATAATTGCTTTTATATGCAATAGTAATTCACATTATTAAAAGCCGAAAATGAAAATACCAGGCATTGCTCCAATGCCTTTGCTGTCTGATGTAGGAATGAACAGCTTCTTTCTCTACACGGGACTTTTTTATTACGATATTCTCATCTCGAAATGTGCAGGTTAGCTTTGATATTCAAAGGCCATTCTTACCGGGCAACCTTTGAGTAAGCTATTTTTCAGCTTTTGTTCTTGCTGGATTTCTGTTGTTATGTACTGACCAGACAGTACTACATTGGATCCTTCTCTCTGGTTACGGTTTATTTTCCCTTTTGCCCACACGCTCATACACACCGAATAATCTGGCCAATTCTTTACATATTCTCCTCTGTCCTCATACACCTGACAACACTGAGATTATCAAGCAATTCTTCTTCACCCAAAGGGGTTAACTACTGCACTGTAATTGTTCAGTGGCCACTTTCTTCTTGTTAAGGGTAGAAGAGACTCTTTAGCTATGGTAAGCAGCTCTTCTGGGAGAAAGATACTCCAAAATCAAACCATTGTTCTCTAGTTTTGGGTAGTGCCATAGTCACTATACCATGGTCTTCCACTGTCTTGGGTTAGAGTTCTCTTGCTTAAGGGTTCACTCGAATACACTCTTATTTCCCTTCCTTTTGTTTGGTTAAAGTTTTTATAAGTTTATATAGGAGATATTTATTTTAATGTTGTTACTCTTCTTAAATTATTTAATTTTATCTTGTTTTCTTTCCTCACTGGGCTATTTTCCGTGTTGGAGCCCCTGGGCTTATAGCATCCTGCTTTTCCAACTAGGGTTGTAGCTTAGCAAGTAATAATAATAATAATAATAATAATAATAATAATAATAATAATAATAATAATAATAATAATAATAATAATAATATTAGAAAGACATCATTTACACTACTTGGTTGATTAAATTGATTCTACGAGGCTCATGATATCACCTTTGTTCCTCTTTTGTTATACACCTGACAATAACATGATAACTGAAAATTTATTTTTCATTCAAGTGGTTAGCTATTGCACTGTAATTCCTCAGATATCTATCTATCTATCTATCTATCTATCTATCTATCTATCTATCTATCTATATATATATATATATATATATATATACAACAACAAATACTGCGATTTCTAGTCAACTCAAGACAAAAGTCTCAGACTTGTCCTTAGCCATGTCAGGGTTTAAATCAGTTTTCATCACCACGCTGGCCACTGCGGATTGGTGATGGTGGGAGATTTTGGCTTGGCAGCTTACAGCAAATTAACCAATCAACCTAGCATGGGTGACCTTGATTAGTACAGCTTTGCTGATCATAGCGATACACAAACCCTTTTACCGCGTTAAAATATCCCTACGCAAAAAGGATATATACTGTGTATATATATATATATATATATATATATATATGATAAATCTCTGCACATTTAAACGTGTTTTTTCATATACCACATAAGCCATATATTTTAATACATTAATGTCTGGATTCTCTTACCGACCTCGTGATCAGAGTCTCGAGAATCCAGACATTGATGTATTAAAATATATGGCTTATTTGAAATATATATATATATATATATATATATATATATACAGGGGATCAGTAAAATCTCTTTACAATTAAGAAAATACTTTATAAATTCGAATAAAAATACAAATGTGGAAATTATCACGAAATGAGGAAAATGAGGAATAGATAATGAAGATTTTCACCTCATTTAATATACCTCTCTATGGAAACCATGAGTAGCACGAGGTACATCAAGTGATCTACTCAAAATCAGTGACCTCCACGTATCTTCGTTTGACAAACGATATATTTAACATATACTCACAGAAAGAAGTCCAGGAGAGTGATATCGGGGGAAAGAGGTGGCAGGAAATTGAACCATCCCTTTAAAACACTATATTCTGGAAATGTTTGATTTAGGAATACTGGAACATGCAGTTCTTAATGTGGTGGTGTATCATCTTGGTGGACAATGATTGCTGGTTTATTATTATTATTATTATTATTATTATTATTATTATTATTATTATTACCAGCCAAGCTCCTACCCCAGTTGGAAAAGGAAGATGCTATACGTCCAAGGGCCCTAACAAGGAAAATAGCCCAGTAAGGAAAGGAAATAAGGGAAAAAATAAACGATATGAGAAAAAAATAACTATAAAATATATTAAAACAGTAACAACATTAAAACAGTCCTGTCATATATAAACTATAAAAATGACCTGTCAGCCTGTTCAACATAAAAATATTTGCTGCAAGTCTTGAACTTTTGAAGTTCTACTGATTCAACTACACGATTAGGATTTAAATGTCTTTCAAGGTCGCTCATGAATGGCAGAGGCAAGGGTCAGTGACAATGCCCTATCTAGCAGGACAGTGCATTATAGACTGACCATATATACATATGATCAGGGCCCAAGCACCTCTCCACCCAAGCTAGGGCCACGGTGGGCCAGGCAATGGCTGCTGATGACTCAACAGGTAGACCTATAGGCTCCCCCAAACCCTCCATCCTTAGCTCACTAGGATGATGAGGTTAAAGACACTACAAGAAACGATCCAGCTTGAACAGGACTCGAACCCTAGTGATTTGAGAGACTAGATTCAGTGCAGAAGTTTTAGAGACTTGGCTCAGAAGTTTGAGAGACTTGGTTCAGTGCAGAAGTTTGAGAGACTGGGCTCAGGCCAGAAGTTTGAGAGACTTGGCTCAGTGCAGAAGTTTGAGAGACTGGGCTCAGGCCAGAAGTTTGAGAGACTTGGCTCAGTGCAGAAGTTTGAGAGACTAAACTCAGGCCAGAAGTTTGAGAGACTTCGCTCAGTGCAGAAGTTGGGAGACTAGACTCAGGCCAGAAGTTTGAGAGACTGGGCTAAGTGCAGAAGTTTGAGAGACTTAGCTCAGTGCAGAAGTTTGAGAGACTTGGCTCAGTGCAGAAGTTTGAGAGACTAGGCTCAGGCCAGATGATAAACTCTAAACAGTGGTTTGAGAGACTGGACTAACTCAAGAAGTTTGATATACTGCTCAGACTAGAAGACAAAGTTTAACGTAAATGCAGTAAAGAAGGAATTTGTAGTAGGAGTATGACTAAAGGTTTATCTTACACATTCGATGTTTTTCTCTGATGTTCTTGATTGCCCACTCCTCTTGTTTTCCAAAATAATCCTTCTATCGATAAATGTCTTGTGCCATGCGATATTCAGCGAATTGACGTGAGGGTGGTCTCTTCAATACAACCCTTTTTGGAAAAGCAGGATGCTATAAGACCAAGGGCTCCAACAGGGAAAATAGCCCAGTGAGGGAAGGAAATAGGGATACAGCTAGAAAAGTGCGTAGGAGTGTACCCTCAAGCAAGAGAACTCTAACCCAAGACAGTGGAAAACCATGGTACAGAGGTTTTGGCATTGCCCAAGATTAGAGAACAACAGTTTGATTTTGCAGTGTCCTATATAAGATTCAAAGGTAGAAGTACTAAAATATCACCTCCGATTTTGTTTTGTGACGGGCCGAGAGAAGGTTGTGAACTCAAAGGCAGGAAGCAATCAACTGAGTTCACAACCTTCTCTCGGCCCGTCACATTGGTGACCCCGGAGTGACACACGGTTGGTACAGTTTCAATAAATCATGATACTTAATATTTTCTCTTAAGGAGTAGCCATTTCTTGGGGGTTAATTTAACATTACATGTTCCATTAACAGCTTACCTGATGTACACATAAGCAACGTAATTAGAAATTATGATGATTGTTGAGTGTAGAGAACAAATCTAATTAATATATCTCACCAAAATCTTTTGTAATATATTTTCTAAATTATAGAGACACCTTATGGACATACTGTATATAGGAAAATTACTAT
>NC_090736.1:150002021-150009521 GCF_036898095.1 Palaemon carinicauda | reverse complement strand
TGGCAATACTGGAATGATCCATATATACAGAAAACGTATAGATTTTCTTATTTCAATAAATAATAATAATAATAATAATAATAATAATAATAATAATAATAACTACTACTACTATTACTACTACTACTACTACTGCTAATAATAATAATAATAATAATAATAATAATAATAATAATAATACAAAGAAAATACTAAGAATCCTATCTGAAGGACTGCCAGTTCCTTGTATTGCAAACTGGTGTTGTTCAGTAGTGTTCAATGTAGTTCCATCACTTGTATTCTAGACATAAAACACCTTTTTGTAGTGAGGTTTAAAGGTTTAAATGCCCCTCATGAATAGCAGAGGCAAGGGACACTGACTGTGCCCTAACTAACAGGACAATGCCTTAGAGACTGACCATATATACATATGATCAGCGCATAAGCCCCTCTCCATCCAAGCTAGGACCATGGAGGATCAGGCAATGGTTGCTTGATGACTCAGCAGATAGACCTACTGTATAGGCATCCCAAGCCTTCCTCTCCACCCAAGTTAGGACTAAGGAGAACCAGGCAACGGCCTGCTGATATATCAGCAGATAGACCTATAGGCATCCCTAGCCTTCCTCTCCACCCAAGCTAGGACCATGGATGATCAGGCAATGGTTGCTGATATATCAGCAGATAGACCTATAGGCATCCCAAGCCTTCCTCTCCACCCAAGCTAGGACCAAGGAGGATCAGGCAATGGTTGCTTGATGACTCAGCAGATAGACCTATAGGCATCCCAAGCCTTCCTCTCCACCCAAGCTAGGACCAACGAGAACTAGGCAACGGTTGCTGATATATCAGCAGATAGGCCTATAGGCCTCCCAAACCACCCAGTTTTTGTTCACAAGGATGGTGAGGTTGCAGATACTGAAGAACCTATCGAGCCTGAGTGGGACTCGAACTCTAGTCCAGCAGAATACCAGGCAGGGATGTTTCCAGTACGCCATCACAACATTTAACAGATACAAAGCAGAAGCTTCAGTTCCAGCAGTTGAATTTAAGAACAGTTCTCGACTGGACAACATTGCACATAAAAACGGGACACGTGAATTATAATTTTTTCTTAATCCATAATTTTGTCGACAGAACCGGTTAAGCAATACTGTATATTGTGGGGGAAATTTAGATTGTCTGGAAATTGTATATATATATATATATATATATATATATATATATATATATATATATATATATATATATAAATAAATATATACATACATATATATATATATATATATACATATATATATATATATATATAATATATATATATATATAAACACACACATATATACACATAAATACATATATATATATATATATATATATATATATATATATATATATATATATATACACATATATAATATATATATATATATATATATATATATATATATATATATATAATATGTGTGTGTATTAGTTTCCAGAATGACTTTCCTGTCACGTATTCAAAAGCACATTGCTATTGTATTATCTTTATGATTGATTGATTGATTTAAAGTTTTCAGGCATCATATCATTTGTCTTTATGAATCTGGGTTATATCACCCAGGGCTAGGTCAGGGGAAAGCCCACTCGCAGATGCACATTGAACTTGCAGGGTTGCCAGGTTTTCTAGACGAGAAAATGCCAAACTTCTAATTAACTGCAGCTTTAGAAAGCCAAACCCATTAATAATAAAGGCCAAAAATATAGTATTTAAGGCCAACTTTTTTCATGATGTTATTAAAGGCCAACCAATTTTCAAAAAGGCCAAAACTGAGGTTTTTTGGCCTGAAAAAGGCCAACCTGGCAACCCTGCAATGAAGTTGAAATGAAAGAAGTTAGGTTGCTAGTTGGAAGAAACACCCTGAATACAGTAACTCAGAAGATAAAAAGTGGGTGGAAGGGAGGCTGCTATGACAATTAAATATCTATACTCAATTTTATTTTAATGAGGCGCATGTGTACTGACTCGCAGCGGTGCCCTTTTAGCTCGGAAAGGTTTCCCGCTATCTGATTGGCTAGAATTATATTGTCCCAACCAATCAGCGGTCAGGAAACTTTTCCGAGCTAAAAGGGCATCATTGGGAGTCGGTGTAAATCTGCCTCACTAATAAGAATTGACTATAGAGTATAGTGCATGAGATGGACTGTCGGCGCTATAATCCCATGAGGTATAACACTACAGTGATTGTGGCTGCTGCTAACCTTTCCAAGTACTTACTCGATCCATCTTTATACTTAGGTAAAGTCTCCTACTTATCTAAACTCCCTTTGAGCTTATATGGAGTCCAAACACTTTAATCTAAATCCTTCTATCTCTAGCACATACTTTCACGAACTGTTAGTTTTTTTTTTTTGGGGGGGGGGGTTGGAGGGTTTACCTGTATGCACTTCGCTAACTTTTCCCTACACTAAACTTAACCTGATATTATCTAAACTCCCTTTAAGCTTATATAGAGTCCAAACACTTTAATCTAAATCCTTTCTATCTCTAGCACATACTTTCACGAACTGTTAGGTTTTTTTTTTTTTTTTTTTTTTTTTTTTTTTTTTTTTTTTTTTGGGGGGGGGGGTTGGAGGGTTTACCTGTATGCACTACGCTAACTTTTCCCTACACTAAACTTAACCTGATATTATCTAAACTGCTTAGCCCTTTCATCTCGGGGCTTATCTGAATGCGCACAGCGGCCAACTCTCTCCCGAGGCATTGCCACGTTCT
This sequence comes from Palaemon carinicauda, assembly GCF_036898095.1. NCBI lineage: Eukaryota > Metazoa > Arthropoda > Malacostraca > Decapoda > Palaemonidae > Palaemon > Palaemon carinicauda. Next base: position 150,006,781 of record NC_090736.1, on the reverse strand, counting down.
CCAAATCTTATCCGTGTGAATTTTCCAGAGTTACCGAAGTGGACCTGCAAAACTTTATATTGCTTCTTGTACCGTTTTCCAATACTGCCGCATACATTTTGTTGTGCTTAAGAAGCAGAGAGAGAGAGAGAGAGAGAGAGAGAGAGAGAGAGGAGAGAGAGAGAGAGAGAGGAGAGAGAGAGCCGCATGCCTTTTGCTCTGCTTACGAAGCAGAGAGAGAGAGAGAGGAGAGAGAGAGAGAGAGAGAGAGAGAGAGAGAGAGAGAGAGAGAGAGAGAGAGATAGTCACCAACGGGCCACCACAACCTGTATTGTTATATATTGTTATATGTTGTCTGGATGAAACCGAAGATCAGTCGAAAAACAGACTCAGATTGCAACATAACAAGGAATTATTGCACGGTGGGGAGACTCGTCTAATTTGGACCTATCGTTTGTCGGAGTTTATTACAGTTCCCATTAAACAGGAGATGGTTTCTTCTTCTTCTTCTTCTTCTTCTTCTTATTCTTCTTCTTCTCCATCGATCTCCCAAAAGGGTGAGGGATTAACACTACTAGGAGCTACTCGGAGATTAATTCTATTGGAAGCAATTCTCTGGGAGATCTTCTTCTTCTTCTTCTTCTCCATCGATCTCCCAAAAGGTCAGGGATTAACGCTACTAGGAGCTAGTCGGAGATTAATTTTATTGGAAGCAATTCTCTGGGAGATATGTGGGATGTATAGCTACAGGCTAGCAACTGAGAAATTGCGATATTGTCTTCTGCTATTCTTAAATAGGAGATGATTTCTTCTTATTCTCTTCTCCATCAATCGCCCAAAAGGTCAGGGATTAACGCTACTAGGAGCTAGTCGGAGATTAATTCTATTGGAAGCAATTCTTGGGAGATATGTGGGATATATTGCTACGGGCTAGCAACTGAGAAATTGCTATATTGTCTTCTGCTATTCTTGGCACTTCGTTTCCTAATTCCATTTTTTCATGAATCAGGTATTTTAGTCATATACAAAATGGTTTCTCAAGTTTCTTTTTGGATTCTAAACTAGCTCCTCATTCCTCGAACGTAGTAGTTTTAAATGGCTTTTATAATGTTCCACTTTTGAATAATGTTCGTCTAATTTTAAATGTTCGATTATTCACTTGTGGAATGATCTTCCTAATCGGGTAGTTGAATCAGTAGAACTTCAAAAGTTCAAACTTGCAGCAAATGTTTATATGTTGACCAGGCTGACATGAGTCTTTTTATAGTTTATATATGACGTATCTGTTTTTTATGTTGTTAATAGTTTATATGGGACATATCTGTTTTGACGTTGTTACTGTTTTAGAATGATTTATTGTTAACTTGTTCTCATCATTTATTAATTCCTTACTTCCTTTCCTCACTGGGCTATTTTTCCCTACTGGAGCCCTTGGGCTTATAGCATCTTGCTTTTTCAGCTGGGGTTGTAGTTTGGCTAGTAATAATAATAATAATAATAATAATAATAATAATAATAATAATAATAATAATGATACAGATCAACTGCTCATTCATTATTCTATGCTCGAAGATTAAAGGTTACTTTTTTTTTTTAAATGATAAAAAATAAATCGACATAATTCTGTTGTTAATGAAAACGATGTCATGTAACAAACAAACTTACAAACACATTTTTTTTCATAGAATAATTAATTTTCCATCTGTTTACAATATGAAATATATAGTATAAAAATTCCTGTTAGATCCTGAAATTGAATGTGGACAATTACGTAAATATATCTCGTCATTTTTATATCATTATAATAATGTAATGTATACTATAATATCAATACACAACAACAACAACAACAACAACAACAACAACGAATACAGCCATTTCTAGATCACTGCAGGATTTAAGCCTCAGAAATGTCTGGGGTTTGGCCATTATTCATCACTAGGCTGGCCAAGTCGGTTTGGTCATGATGGGATATTTTCGTCTAATCGCTCACAGCAAACCAACCTAGTATGGGTGGCCCTGACTAGTAGAGCTTTGCAGATCATGGCGATAATCAAACTCTTTCACCACGTTAAGGTATCCCCACTCAGAAAATATGTATTATGATATATCTATATTTCTCTTATGTCACCAATCTATGAATTTCTCTCTCTCTCTCTCTCTCTCTCTCTCTCTCTCTCTCTCTCTCCTCTCTCTCTCTCTCTCTCTCTCTCTCTCTCCTTCTTAAGCAGAACAAAAGTTTTGAGTCTCTCTCTCTCTCTCTCTCTCTCTCTCTCTCTCTCTCTCTCTCTCTCCTCTCTCTCTCTCTCTCTCAGGATGCCAAGAACTTCAAATTATTCTCTCTCTCTCTCTCTCTCTCTCTCTCTCTCTCTCTCTCTCTCTATCTCTCTCTCTCTCTCTCTCTCTCTCTCTCTCTCTAGTGAAGCCTATAATTGCATGCCAATCACTTACGAGTCATGAATAATGAGTGCAATAAAATTAAGAAAAATTAAATAAATGGAGTAAATTGAGTAAAAAGGAAATAATTCTAAAAAGATTTAAATTTCAAAATATTTTGATAATTGATGAATGATATCAAGTTGAATTTTTCATCTTGAGAAAAGAAGAAGAAAAAATAAATATAAGACGAGGTATAAAATAATTCTACTATTCTTATACGATTAGAATGAGAGAGAGAGAGAGAGAGAGAGAGAGAGAGAGAGAGAGAGAGAGAGAGAGAGAGAGAGAGAGAAAGAGAGAGAGAGAGAGAGAGGTGGATAATAGATAAATACTATATACTAGTGTATGCTACTCGTCATATGCCCCCCCTCCCCTTCTTACCAGGGCATGGCTACGCCCTTTTTCCCACCTACGCGAGGGATGGGAAGAGCTCAGCGTGACCGGATTTTTACATATATATATATATATATATATATATATATATATATATATATATATATATATATATATATATATATATATATGTGTATATAGCGCACTAAATGTTCAGCTGGGTTCCAAAAGGCACTAGAAGAGTTGGAAGACCATGCCTACATGGCTGAAGACTATGAAGCACGAAGTAGGAGATGATGAATGGAGAAGTATTCAATTAAAAGCTCAAAATAGAGACGACTGGCGAAATCTTACTGAGGACTTTTGCATCAATACGCGTAGGAGGAGGAGATGATGATGATGAGGATGATATATATATATATATATATATATATATATATATATATATATATATATATCTTTATATATGTGTGTGTGTATGTGTGTATAAATATATATGCATATGCATATATATATATATATATATATATATATATATAGTGTGCATATATATACACACATATATATAATATATATATATATATATATATATATATATATATATATATATATATATATATATATATATATATATATATAGACACTTGCTTTTCATCATAATCATATAGGGGAGATGTGCATGAGAGAAAACGACTGATAAACAGAATGAAGGAGACATATCCCAAATAAATATAATTCCAAAGAGAGAGAGAGAGAGAGAGAGAGAGAGAGAGAGAGAGAGGAGAGAGAGAGAGAGAGAGAGAGAGAGAGAGAGATAGGCAAGAACCCACATTGCTATAAGTGCAGATACCGTCAACCCTACGAAGGGAGAGGCGATTGAGTATGGAAAATTATTCACCAGGGGAAGAGGACCAGGATGCCAAGGGTATGCAGCACACAAGATACAAGGGTAAGGGAGTGGATAGGATACTATGATACCAAGGTGATATAATGGATAGGATACGGAGAAGGATGTACAGTGGGACATAGGAATTCCTGGTACAAGACAACGCCCCTTCGTGACCGATTTGTTAGCGCGGACAAGACCAGACTTGGATACATCATGTCCTTCTTGCCTGAAAGGTTGGGCCAGACGTTTAAACAACCAAGACATCGTTAGGATGGTTCGAATGTGAGGAGGAGGGTAATTACCCGATATCAGTCAAAGAGGTGCAAGGATTGATTATATATAAATATATATATATATATATATATATATATATATATATATATATATATATACTGTATGCACACACACACACACACACACATATATATATATATATATATATATATATATACATATATATATAGAATATGATATATATACACAATATATATATATAATATATATATATATATTATATATATAATAATATAGATATAAAAATATAATATATATAAATATATATATATATATATATATATATATACATACATACATGTATGTATATATATACATATAAATAGATATATATATATATATATATATATTCATTTATATATGTATATATATATATATATATATATATATATATATATATATATATATATACATATATATATATATATATCTGAAATACAATAGTTTTCGAGAATAGCTATCGAAAAATATAATCACATCGATATATTTGAATTCCTTATTACATTTCTATATGGAACATCCTTAAATATTGTGGGAACTAACTATTCCAATTAATATACGTGGGATTGATATATCCCTTGTTTGAATTATTCCTAGCAGCTGCTCTCTCTCTCTCTCTCTCTCTCTCTCTCTCTCTCTCTCTCTCTCTCTCTCTCTATATATATATATATATATATATATATACTATATATATATATACATTAAAATACACAATTTTCCGTGTATTTATGATAAATAAAATAACCCACAATGTATGAAAAATAGAAGTTTATTTAGCTTTCGAAGGGACCATCTCCCTTCCTCTTCAGAATACAATGGTTAAAAA
>NC_090736.1:149974900-149984900 GCF_036898095.1 Palaemon carinicauda | reverse complement strand
CTGCTAATGACTTTATTATAAAACATATATATATATATATATATATATATATATATATATATATATATATATATATATATATATATATATATATTGATTTGTTATTGTTGTGTTTATTTGCTCAATTTGTTTGCGATATATATAGTTTTGACGAAATAATCCTTTTTTTCATATTTTCCAAAATCCTTATAAACCTGCAGACTGACTGTTTTTGTTTGCTAATGACTTTATTATAAAAAAATCTATTGGTTATGTTAATGTTGTGTTTAATTGTTCAATTTGTTTGCGATATGTATATAATTTTGACGAAATAATCCTCTTTTTTTCTAAATCCCTCTAAACCTACAGACTGACTGTTCTTTTGTTTGCTGATGACTTTATTATAAAAAAAAATATTGGTTTTATTTTGTTTATTTGTTCAATTTGTTTGCGATATAAATAGTTTTTACGAAGTAATCCTTTTTTTCTTATTTTCCTAAATACTCCTAAACCTGCAGGCTGACTGTTTTTTTTGTTTACTAATGACTTTATTATAAAACACACACACACACACACACATATACATATATATATATATATATATATTAATTTGTTATTGTTGCGTTTATTTGTTTCAATTTGTTTGCGATATAAATAGTTTTGACGAAATAATCCCTCTTTTTTCTTATTTTCCTAGAAAAATCTACTGGTTTTGATATTGTTGTGTTTATTTAATAAATTTGTTTGCCATATAAATAATTTTGACGAAATGATCCTTGGAAGTCCAGCATTTTTTTCATTTTTGTTTTCTTATTTCTAAAAAAATCTATTGGTTTTGTTATTGATGTCTTTATTTGTTCAATTTGTTTACAATATAAATAATTTTGACAATTTAATACTTGGAAGTCAAGTATTTTTTTTTCTTTTTTAATTTCTAAAAAAAATATATTGGTTTTGATATTGTTGAGTTTATTTGATCAATTTGTTTGTGATATAAATAGTTTTGACAATTTAATACTTGGAAGCCCAAAAATTTCTAATTTATTTTTCTTATGTTCCTAAATCCTTCTAAACCTGCAGACTGACCGCCGGGGGGCGAACCTCCCCAAAATATCTTGGTTTTTGGGGGTACACTCGGGCACACTATTCTATCTAATTTCTCTTCCTCTTGTTTTGTTAAAGTTTTTTATAGTTTATATAGGAGATATTTATTTTACTGTTATTCGTAAAATATTTATTTTTTCCTTCTTTCATTTCCTCACTGGGCTATTTTCTCTGTTGGAGCCCCTGGGCTTATAGCATTCTGCTTTTCCAACTATGGTTGTGGCTTAGCAGTTAATAATAATAATAATAATAATAATAATAATAATAATAATAATAATAACAACAGCCTAATAATAATAATAATAATAATAATAATAATAATAATAATAATAATAATAATAAAAATAATAACAGCCTAATAATAATAATAATAATAATAATAATAATAATAATAATAATTATAATAGTAATAATGATAATAATAATAATAATAATAATAATAATAATAATAATAATAATAATAATAGCAACGGAAGAATACAAAATCCGAGACGATGTATTTCAAATATCCGAATAAACATATAATACAGCTTTATCCTTATCAGAATCTGCTCAGCTCTCTTCAAAGATAAGAAGATAAGGAGATGAATGGGATCTTGTTTGGGTGAATTCATCTCTCACTGTTTTCGTGTGTGATGTTTTGTGATAACAAAATCAATAATGGTCCATTAAAATGATAACAATCTTCATTCTATGATAAATGATAATAATCATCTCCATAATTAAAGAGAAAGTGTCTGGCTATATATATATATATATATATATATATATATATATATATATATATATATATATATATATATATATATATATATATATATTTCTATAATATTTATACATAATATACATACATACATACATTTATATAATATATATACATATATATATATATATATATATATATATATATATATACATATATATATAATAAATATACATATATATGCATACATGCATACATATGTATATGTATATATATATATTATATATATATATATATATATATATATATATATATATATATATATACATATATATATATTTCTTTCCAGTCATGCTCAGCGACATTACCAGACGTATAACGACTCGATCTCTAACTGTCCCTCGGATGTGGGGGGTAGAGTAGTCATACCCTGGTGAGAGGGATTGTAGTTAGGAAAGGGCCGTGAGGGGTTGAATCTGCGCGTGTGTATATGTGTGTGCATATCTATCTAAATATTTAGCCATCATTTTTGATGGATCGTATGCACCAGTGATGATGATGATGATGATGATGATAATAATAATAATAATAATAATAAATGATTTGGTTGCGTAAATGTAATGGAAAAGACATATGTTGGACGGGAGAATTTTCGCGCATGCCATAAGCAACAACGACTCGACGGAGCCATAGGTAGTAGTAATAATTCTAACAATATGTACAAACGCTAACCCAACTTTATAAAGCAAGGACATTATCAAATCCTAACCTGTGTTATTTTTACCGCCATTCTTAAACCTGCACTCCTAAGCAGCACCCGGCCCCCTTTCAAAAAACGGAGGTGGGGCCCCTAGAGGGCAATCCACCCACAAGGGCTCCCCCCAGCCAAGTCCATCTCCTTCGGAGCCACCACAGCTGTTATAGGCATGCATAAAATCTCCATTACATGCTGACCAACGTTCGCTTCAGTGTCCTCATGCTCTAAACGTCTATTAAATCAGGCCAGGGTGATGGGGATTGGAAGGGAGATGGAGGGAGAGGATGAGGGGGAGGGAAATAGAAGGGAAATTTTGAGGGGGAATGCGAGAAGGAGGTTTTGGGCCGTGTGTGTGTTTTTGATGGGATTTTCGCAGAGACGAAAGAATGAAAAAAAGTAAAAGAATAAGGAAAAAATGTGAACAGGGACGTGGTTGTAAAAATGTCTTTTCTGTCTGGGTTCATGAATAATTATCTCTCTCTCTCTCTCTCTCTCTCTCTCTCTCTCTCTCTCTCTCTCTCTCTCTCTCTCTCGTGAAACCACCAACACTCATGTCGTAGGCGTGAAACAAGACCATGGGAATTCTATGTCCGCCTATTTCTCTCGGTCTTTGACAAGGAACAGTCCCCATATTGAGGGACATATCTCTCTCTCTCTCTCTCTCTCTCTCTCTCTCTCTCTCTCTCTCTCTCTCTCTCTCTCTCTCTCTCTCTCAGACACACCCACTAAACATGAAAGCTATGAAAATCATACCTCCCTGTGCGGACTATAATTCGTGTCCATGAAGATTCTCTGTTTGACCTGAGCTCTCTCTCTCTCTCTCTCTCTCTCTCTCTCTCTCTCTCTCTCTCTCTCTCTCTCTCTCTCTCTCTCTCTCTCTCACTAATACCTCCCTTTGAGTGAACTATAATTCTTACCCAGAAAAAAATTTTGATTTCAGATTTGCTTCTCATAAAAAATCTCTCTCTCTCTCTCTCTCTCTCTCTCTCTCTCTCTCTCTCTCTCTGTGTACAGGAAATATACCTATATATCTAACCACCATGATAACCATCCAGAGAGACAAGGACAACCAATAGCTAGAAACGAAGCCTGGCTGTCAGGGCGCTTCCTCGACAGTCAGTCAGAATCAGGTCCTGACATCAACACGATTAATTTCCCGTAATCGCGATTCAAATCAATCTAACACAATTGGCGGCGGTCTGGCGCGAAGCAATTGAACCCATAAATATGCAATTGGTCGAATGATACCGAACCGTTAACTGCTTCGAGCTACTGCAATATAAACCCCCGGGTCAAGAGTTATTGGTCGAGAGCTTAAAGGAGGGTTTACGCGGTCGAACGGTTTTAGTCGAATGCGGTTCGACGGACAAATGTTTGAAGTGATGTTCGAACGTGTGAACGGGATTTTTGGTTGTCGAACATGTTCGTCGAACGGTTTGACAGACAGGTGTTTGAAATGATGTTCGAACGTGTGAACGGGGTATTTGGCCGTCGAACACGTTCGTCGAATGGTTTGACAGATGTGTTTAAAATGATGTTCGAACGGGTTATTTGGTTGTCGAACACGTTCGTCGAACGTTCAACAGACAAGTGTTTGAAATGATGTTCGAACGGGTTATTTGGTTGTCGAACACGTTCGTTGAACGGTTCAACAGACAATTGTTTGAAATAATGCTCGAACGTGTGAACGGGGTATTTGGTTGTCGAACACGTTCGTCGAACAGTTCGAAGAAAGTCTGTTCTCGACTGACTTTTCTGGGCGGGGCTTCAATGTCCATAAACCTTATGCATTTGTGGCTGACTCCACCTCTTCGAACCGTTTGACAAGCAGGTTCGACAACCGGGTTCGACGAACCGTTCGACCATTTAAACCCCGCTTAAGATACGGCCAGATGAGTTTTAATCTTAGCGAGGATGTTTCGGTTTTCGTTAGTCAGCTGTTTCATGTTAATGCTCGTGATATTATTATTATTATTATTATTATTATTAAATGCTAAGCTACAGCTCAAGTTGGAAAAACAGGATGCTATAAGCCTAGGGGCCCCAACAGGGAAAATAGCCCAGTGAGGAAAGGAACGATACTGTTGTGATACTAACAGTAAAGAGTACTTTTATTTTCTATTGTTTATTTTGGTACATTTTTATTTATTGCGTGATTTGAATATGACGTTTTTCAAATTTTGAAGCAATTAGGCCTCGATTTGGGAGTTCACCCAGTTAGTCAAAATGATACTAATAATATTAAATGATGATAATGATAATGAACTTACTTAGATGAATTCATATATATATAAAATTGAAAGAACAACTTACATAATGAATAAAATTACAGTAACTACAAAAACCAAAACAACAAATCAAAAAGGACCAAATAAAAACCGAAATTTACCAAAACCTGACAAACACCAAAATTGAAACTTGAAACAATAGTTGACTCGAACCAAAGTTCAAAAATAAAAATGACTGAAATAAACGTGAAAATTCACAGCTTCACTGAGATGAATATAAAATCTGAAGAAAGATTTGTTCACAAAGACCAGACACCAAAATTAAAACAAAAAAATGGTATGATTCTCGGGAACAGAGAACAAATATTTGCATAGAAAGATAATGAAAGTTTTTAAAATTCCAAAACACCTTTGAAAAAAATAAAGTAACAATGCGGATAGAAATAATAAGAAATTAAATATTTAAATTTTACATTTCAAGAAATCAAACAACAAACACAACTCAAATAATGATATAATTAACAGGAAAGAAACTGTAGAATTATTTTGGATTACAGTTAATAACCAAAGTAATGATAAACCAAAGAATAAGACCCAAAAATAAAAATAAAAATGCAGAAACTGTAAACCAAAACACTATAAGAAATTATAAATTTAAAAATAAACATAATAGCCATGAATATTCAAATGAAGTGTTGGTCTTTTGGGTAACTGACAACTGGTAACAACCACATTATATGGAACGACACTCGCTATAGCATCTGTTCATTGTAAATCTTCTTCTACTAGCGTGCTTTTTTCCCATTCGTATGGGGTAACATGGTTGCCTTCTTTTGAAGGACTTTGCTTTATCTTTGGGGTGGACCTTAGTCCCGACCGGCTGCCCTGCCTGACATCGCTAGATCCCGGTAGGTTATGTTTGTGTGTTGTACCAGCCATCATCGCCCTTCCTCCCAGCAGCGAGGAGTCATGGCGTAGTTAGATCGACAGTTTGAGACGTGTGAGGTGTCCGTTATGTTTTTAGAAGGTGTTGGAATGGCTTTGGAACTACAAATATCAAAAGAGACGTCATTGGAGAGAAGGGAAACTGTGTACCAACCGTGTGTCACACAATTGTACATAATTCCTTTTGTATATATTATGCTTGTATCTTCGCTCTTCCCTCGCACTAAAACGAACATGAAAATTCATGTCTGCTGTTTTCCTCTGGAACATTGTCATTTCCTCGAACATGTATTTTCCTGTTGCCTTGAGGTTTTGTATATAAAGGAGAGTGTTCTTTAATATAGTACTCAGTTGATTGCTTCCTGACTTTGAGTCATAACCTCTCTCTCGGCATCGTCACAACTGTATAATCTCTCAAATAACTTTATCACATTTATGACCGAAGATTAAAAGCTAAAAAATAGTAGAAACAAGCGACAGTGACAATGCCCTAGACTAGAGACTAACCATATATAAATATGATCAACGACAAAGCCCCCTCTTCACCCAAGCTATAACCAAGGAGGGCCAGAAAATGGCTGCGGATGACTCAGCAGGTAGACCTTTACGCTCCTACAAATCCCACATCCTTAGCTCGCAAGGATGGTGAGGTTGCAGACACTACAAGAAACTATCGAGCTTGAGCGGGACCCGATCTCCTGTCAAGCAGATTACCAGACAAAGACGTAACGAATAGGATACCACATTAAGCAACACTAGATCACGTGTAATAAATCTATTGGGAGAAAATGAAACGAATTGATTCATCTCTAATTCAGTCATTTTATAGGCCATTAAGCAGCCCTGATTCACCTGGAATCAATTTAATTTGCTCGAAATTATGCATCGTTGGTTTAACTGGAATCTAGTTTTTTTAATTAATTAATAACTCTGCTTCAGCTGCAACCTATTCGGTTTGCAGTAAATGAAGCGACTCTGGCTGGCTTTGAATGATATTGATTTTCAGGAAGTTGATTAACCACAGTTACCTCAAATCATATCAATTTACAGTGTATTGGGTAAGCGTTTCCTGAAATCAGATCGAGTTCGTAGGAAGTTAAGGAAGATTATCAGTTTGCTGGGAATTAAGCAACACAAGTTCACATTATTACTCTTATTACTTACCGAGCTACAACCCTAGTAGGAAAAGGAAGATGCTATAAGACCAGGGTCCCCAACAGGGAAAACAGCCCAGTGAGGAAAGGAAACAAGGAAATAAGAGAAGTAATCACTAATTAAAATAAAATATTTCAAAAACAGTAACAATATTGAAATAAATATTTCCTATATAAACTATAAAAACTTTAACAAAATAAGAGGAAGCGAAATACGATAGAATAGTGTGCCCGAGTGTACCTTCAAGCAAGAGAACTCTAACCCAAGACCGTGGAAGGCTATGGTACAGAGGCTATGGCACTACCCAAGATTAGAGAACAATGTTTTGATTTTGGAGTGTCCTTCTCCTGGCATGAAGTTGGTTCGTGTATAATTAAGTAACTGAATCCCCTCAGAACAGGTCCATTTGAAGGAAGATAAACACTGGTTTATCTCAAGTCAAATAGCTTTGTAGGGAATTAAGAAACTCTGTTTAGTCTCCGGTCAAAGCAGGGTATTATTATTATTATTATTATTATTATTATTATTATTATTATTATTATTATTAGCCAAGCTACAGCCCTAGCTGGAAAAGCAAGATGCTATAAGCCCAAGGGCTCCACCAGGGAAAAATAGCCCAGTGAGGAAAGAAAATAAGGAAATAAATAAAAGATGAGAAAAAATTAACAATGAAATATTTTAAAAACAGTAACAACATCAAAACAGATATGTCATATATAAACTATAAAAAGACTTATGTCAGTCTGTTCAACATAAAAACTTTTGCTGCAGCTTTGAACTTTTGAATTTCTAATGATTCAACTACCCAATTAAAATGAACTGAATGAAAGGAAATTATGAATTTCTGATCTATCTTGGGTCAAGTCAGTTTATGGATTAGTAAAATGGTTCATCTTAGTTGAAGTTAGTTTCGACGACATTTAGAAATTCTGGTTAATCTCGAATCCTGTCAGTTAGAAGCTAATAAAGCAACTTTGGTTCATCTTGGGTCAAGACATTTTGTAGGAGATTAAGTAACGCTTCTCCATTTGTGGTCAAACCTGTTTAAAATCCCCTTTTTAAAAAAAAAATTGAGAAATTCAAGTCAGTTTCCATGGAAATAAGCAACTCTGATTTACTTCGAATCAAGTCGGTTTTTAGGAGATCAAGCAATTCTGGTTCATCTTAATTCATTTCAGTTAGCAGAATATTAAGCAATATGTTATTTCGAGTGCAGATTGTATAAATGTAAGCAAACACCCCAACATGCAGTAAATTGATCAACTATATTCATCTGTAATCAAATCCATTTGCGAGAAATTATGCATTACCGATTGCTCTCGATGAAAATTGAGCATCTCGCAGTGTCTCTCGAGTCAAGTCAGTTATTATTATTATTATTATTATTATTATTATTATTATTATTATTATTATTATTATTATTATTATCCAAGCTACAACCCTATAGTCCATTTCTTTTATCGAGGCATATTTGCACCGACTCGCAGGGGTGCCCTTTCAGCTGGGAAAAGTTTCCTGATCGCTGATTGGTTTGACAAGATAATTCTAACCAATCAGCGATCAGGAAACTTTTCCGAGATAATAGGGCACCCCTGCGAGTCGGTGCAAATATGCCTCGATACAAGAAATGGACTATAGTTGGAAAAGCACAAGATGCTATAAGCCCAAGGGCTCCAATAGGGGAAAATAGCCTTCTTTCTTGGAATCAAGTTAGTTTGTCCAGGATAAAGATAAACAAACGTAAAATGTTCCAAAACAACCAAGATCAACTAATTAGAAAAAAAAAATTGCAACGGATAAAAAGTAACTAAGATTTTAAGCTAATGAATACTACAATAGAATTTCATTTATTGAAAATAATTTGAACGGAAGGCATAAATTAATTTTAAATTATATTTATCCAAAATAATTTGAACGGAAGGCATAAATGAATTTTAAATTATATTTATTCCAAATAATTTGAACTGAAGAAATAACTGAATTTCAAATTATATCTATTCCAAATAATTTGAACGGAAGGCATAAATTAATTATAAATTTTATTTATTTAAAATAATTTGAACGGAAAGCATAAATGAATTATAACTACAAGTAATAAATACGGAATGACAATTATCATTTCTTGTCTTGTATTAAAAACAGGTTTTGATCAGTTTAGAGATATTTTCACTCAAACAATATGACACGCATCACTAATCGTATTTTGGGATATTGCAGCAACTTTTTCATTTATCACACATTTCTTCCCTATTTTACTTAATCTTGCCATTGGCTAAAATATATATATATATATATATATATATATATATATATATATATATATATATATATGTATACACATATTTATACATATATATACATATGTATATATTTATATACATATATATATATATATATATATATATATATATATATATATATATATATATATATATATATATATATATATATATACATATATATGTGTGTATATATATATATATATATATATATATATATATATATATATATATATATATATATATATATACACGTATATATTTATATATATATATTATATATATATAAATATAATATATATGTATATATTTATATATATATATTATATATATATAAATATAATATATATATAAATATAATATACATATATATATATATATATATATATATATATATATATATGTATGTATATATATACATATATATACATACATATATATACACACACATATACTGTATATATATATATATATATATATATATATATATATATATATATATATATATATATATACATATAAGTGATAATTTATCACCAACAGTCGTGATTTTTATTTATTCAAATAAGTGATAAAAAAAAACATTCAATATCCAATTTGCTCTACCTTAAGATGAGAGACCAGCAGAATGTCAACTTTATGATAACAGCTTCTAGTTGGCCAAGGATTCGAACCCTGACCAAGTTGACGCTGCGGTTATAGTCGACCTAATTACAACAAAAGTTCGACTGCAACCTCAGTTTTCCATTTGGTCAGGGTTCGAACCCTTGGCCTACCAGAGGCTGTTATCAAAAAATAAATATCCCCTTGGGCCTCTGATCCTGAGGCACAGCGAATTCAAAATTAATAT
>NC_090736.1:149973269-149974400 GCF_036898095.1 Palaemon carinicauda | reverse complement strand
GTAGAAGGCGTTATCTGGAAGTTATGAAAGTTATGAAAGTTTGAACTTATATAGAAAAAAAGTAATATAAAGTTTCTAATTAGTGGTTTGGTAGAGCTTGTTCTCAGAACAGTATTCGGTGACTATTTTTCTATTTTTATTTTTTCCATTCCTCATAAAAAGTTAGATTTTTAAGTTATTAAAAGATCAGATATTCTAATGATAGTTATAGTTATAGTTGTTAAGTTGTTTTGTAGTTTATAGATAATTTAGCATTATTTTAAGAAGAATTAAAAATTAAATATTTACTTTGGCAAACGCTCTGAAAAGAAGTATATTTATTATTATTATTATTATTATTATTATTATTATTATTATTATTATTATTATTATTATTAATAGCCTAGGTGAAACCCTGGTTTGTAAAACAGGGTACTATATTCCCAAGGGCTCCAACAGGGAACATAGCCCAATGAGAAAAAGAAATAGGAAATAAAATATTATTATTATTATTATTATTATTATTATTATTATTATTATTATTATTATTAATAGCCTAAGTGAAACCTTGGTTGTAAAACAGGATACTATAAGCCCAAGGGCTCCAACAGGGAAAGTAGCCCAATGAGAAAAGGAAATAGGAAATAAAATATCATTATTATTATTACTATTAATAGCCTAGGTGAAAACCTGGTTGTAAAATAGGGTACTATAAGCCCAAGGGCTCCAACAGGGAAAGTAGCCCAGTGAGGAAAGGAAATAGGAAATAAACTATATACAAAAATTATAAAGAATATAAAACATCTTAATACCAGTAACAACGTTAAAATACACCAATCATATATAAACTATATAAAGAGACTTATGTCAAACCTCTCAAGAGGAAAACATTTAAAAAACCAGAAAAGCACTCTGAGAGTTCAGACCTCCGCCACGGTAGCTTATTTTTCGTCCTTGATCTTGACCTTTGACCTAGGACTTTCCAAATTGAATCAGTTCTACGTCTCAGCATAGCAATTAATTACCCTGAAAGTTTCACTATTATATGAGTAAAATTTTGGACTCGTAGTTGTTCACAAACGGAAAAACATGGACGAAAACATACCCTTCTCCCAACTTCGTTGGCGGAGGTAAAAACTATGACCTTCTGAA
>NC_090736.1:149953269-149955769 GCF_036898095.1 Palaemon carinicauda | reverse complement strand
CAAAACTCAAAATATGATAATAAGTAGGCCGAGGACAATTGCTCCTTAACATCCATATCTTTGCGTTAACAATGTCTCTTTAACTATATACAACTCATTTAGAATTTTAGGTGTGATTTTGTATCGGAAATATACTTTCAAGAGGCATACTTAGTCTTTTTCTTCTTCAATGGCACAAAAAACTGCCTTATTGAGCAGGTCTTTTAAAATATTCAGTGCATGTAAGATAAAGTAAATAATTTATAAATATACATGAATTTATCTTACGAAGTATCTTTCCTACATTAATTGCAGGCAGTTAATTCTAATAGCCAGGCCTTCTCCATCATGCGGCTCAATACTAAACAGTATTCTAGAAGTTTTATTCCAGCTGTTACCAAGTTGTGGAATGATCTTCCTAATCGGGTAGTTGAATCAGTAGAACTTCAAAAGTTCAAAGTTGAAGCAAATGTTTTTATGTTGATCAGGCTGACATGAGTCTTTTTATTGTTTATATATGACATATCTGTTTTTGACATTGTTAATAGATTATATAGGACATATCTGTTTTGACGTTGTTACTGTTTTAAAATTATTTATTGTTAACTTGTTCTCATCATTTAATTATTTCCTTATTTCCTTCCCTCACTGGGCTATTTTTCCCTATTGGAGCCCTTGGGCTTATAGCATCTTACTTTTCCAACTAGGGTTGTAGCTTGGATAATAATAATAATAATAATAATAATAATACACAATCCATTCTCAAACAGTGACGCACAAAAAGACGTTTTTAAATCCTGCCTGGTCTCGTGGTTGTTTGAAGTCTAGCTGTCTTTCTATTCGACCTATTAGGGTTGTCCTGGCCGATGTGGTAACGTCCCTGACTGGTGATCGCCAGACTGGGTTCGAGTCCTGTTCCAACTCGTTACTTCCTTTGATCGCTGCAACCTTACCATCCTTGTGAGCCTATAGGTCTATCTGCTGAGTCATCAGCAACCACTGCCTGGCCCTCCTTGGTCCTAGCTTGGGTGGAGAGGAGGCTTGGGCGCTGATCATATGTATATATGGTCAGTCTCTAGGGCATTGTCTTGCTCGATAGAGCAATGTCACTGTCCCTTGCCTCTGCCATTCATGAGCGGCCTAAAACCTTGAATATGATCTCTGTAAATAATTTATATATTACAGAGTAAACTTATTGGGTGGTAATTTTTCAGGTACTTAGTGTCTCCCTCTTTGTAATTTACTATAACGATAAAGTTTTTCCCAATCTGTATACAGAGAATTCTTGCAGACATTTGGCTTAAAGTTTGGCTAGAACTCGAGCGGGAATCCACTTCTACAACAGTACAAGCAGTACGAAAATGGAAATCTTTCTATATCAGAAGAAACCACGTAAGGCAAATAATATAGTTGGCATAGGGGTAAAAAATTATGTTTGTGCTCCCTTTTTCCTCCTTTTTTCTTTTTTTTGCATGGGAAGGACGGGGATATATAGGGATTAAGATTATCCCTTTGGTATTTTGTCCCTTCGTGTAAAAATAGACCCGCTATTGGTAAGGTGACAGGAACCGGTGGTTTGTTTCTTACCGGAAAGATAAAAAGAGTTTTCTGAAGGTGTTGCTGGGTACGGCAGACTTTATATATATATATATATATATATATGTGTGTGTGTGTATGTATATATATGTATATATATATGTGTGTGTGTATGAATATATGTATGTATGTGTATATATATATATATATATATATATATATATATATACATACAGTATATGTATACATAAATATACACACAACCACACACACACACATATATATATATATATATATATATATATATATATATGTACATATACATATCTACATATATACATATATATATATATATATATATATATATATATATATATGTATATATATACAGTATATACATACATATATATATATATATATATGTGTGTGTGTGTGTGTGTGTGTGTATCACACTCATGTTAAAATGACGAAAGTACTAAATCCAATCATATATAACTAAATATTAATCAAATCAAATCACCCGGCAGACATTGCTTTAAATGTATATTCATGTTAAATTCATTATATTATCTTTATATCACTTTCAAATTTCCTCCTATTTCTACTCATTCAATATTAACCCATTCCTCTCCAAGACAATATTTCTCCAAAAACTACTCCCTCCCCCCCTTTCACTCTCTCCCTCTCCCCCCTTTCACTCTCTCCCTCTCCCCCTTTTTACTTTCTCCCTCCCCTCCTATTTCACTATCCCTCCCCCCTTTCACTCTCTCCCTCCCCCAATACACTCTCTCCCACTCCTCCTTTCACTCTCTCCCTCTCCACATTCCACTCTCTCTCTCCCTCCTTTCACTCTCTCCCTCTTCACTTTCACTCTCTCCCTCTTCCCCTTTCACTCTCTCCCTCTCCCCTTTTCACTCTCTTCTATTCCCCTTCCACTCTCTCCCTCCCCCCTTTCACTCTCTCCCTCTTCCCCTTTCACTCTCTC
>NC_090736.1:149898269-149948269 GCF_036898095.1 Palaemon carinicauda | reverse complement strand
GTAAATGTTTTAATGCCATCTTCATTCTAAAATTTAATATCACTGCTTTTCAGTGCCATGTTATTGCACTGCACCGGAATAGATCAACCTTACTTCGGAGCCCAAACTTGATTGAGTTGATTACAGAATCGTAGCCAGGCTAGGGTCCTCGGGTCAGAAATTTGCTAGATTAAACTTATATATAATAACAATCAAAACGAATACTCTAGAAAAGTGAAATAGATATAGAAATTATAACAAAGATCCTAGATCAGAATTCTGGGTAATAAGAATTTTTAAAGTATCAGCTATTCACTGTAGCTCGTTATATACAATAGAATCCATATAATCCGGTATAAACATTGTAGAGGCAGTCTGAGGAAACAACTGCTAGTGATGGGAGCCTTCTGGAAGCATTGTAAATGCTATAGAGGCTGTGCATTGAGTGCAAATGGTATTATAGGAAGTGATTTTAGCCTTCTGGAAGCATCGTAAACGTTGTAGAACTTGTATAAGGAAAGAACTGCCAGTGATTTGAGCCTTCTGGAAAAGTTGTAGAGGCTGTCTGAGCAAAGATCTGGCAGTGATTTTAACCTTCTGGAAGCGTTGTGAACGTTGTAGAGTCTGTGCAGTAAGGTCAAGTAGTGGTGTAGCCTTTCAATTTAGCTTTCTGGAAGCACTGTAAACGTTGTGGAAGCTGTCTGAGGAAAGAACTGCCAGTGATTTGAGGCTTCTGAAAAAGTTGTAGAGGCTGTCTGAGCAAAGATCTGGTAGCGATTTTAACCTGCTGGAAGCGTTGTAAACGTTGCAGAGTCTGTACAATAAGTTCAAGTAGTGGTGTAGCCTTTGAATTTAGCCTTCTGGAAGCGTTGTAAATGTTGTTGAGGCAGTGCAGTAAGTTCAAGTGGTAGTGTAGCCAGTAATTTTAGCCGTCTGGAAGCCTTGTTAACGTTGTGGAGGCCGTGCAGTAAGTGCAAGGGGTGGTGTAGCCAGTGCTTTTAGCATTCTGGAAGTATTCTAAAAGTTGTAGAGGCTGACCACTAAAAACTATATGTCATAATATGGTTATGCATCTTGCCCAGACTGATTGGGGAACTTTCGGTTCATGTCAATGCCAGAATCAATTAATTGGTCATTCATTCTAGCTCAGTGAGAAGCAACAAGTAAATGATAGAAAAGCGACCAAGCCCAGTACCCAGTTTCCTTGATCAGCATGGGTTTCACTCGTAAAACGAAAATCAAGAAAACCAAGACTCTATGAAACAATGCATAACAAGCAAAATCTTCCGTTTTATCATTATGTATAAGGACCCTTCTTATATTTCTCATATTGTAAATGTACAGTCACTCATATAAGTTGATGGATGTCCGGGTTTTTGAAAGAGATTTCCATTTCCCCCCTTTCTGGGTGACAGGTGTCTGAGAGTGCGAATAGGTAGTTGAATATTTGACCGGTTTCGCGCTCCCAGATACCTGTCGTACTGAAAGGGGTGAAATAGAAATCTTTATCAAACACCCGGACAGCCATCAACTTATATGAGTGACTGTACGTCCCATTTTCGAATCTCTCTAAATGCTTAGCTACGAGAGTTACGGTGAAAACCCCGTTTAAAAAATTTCTGGCTACGCCACTGGTTGATTACCTTTATGTAGACATAGGTTTTCAAATTTGCCAAGTAGTCTTTGCCTGGCGAACAAGTAAGGAGACTAGGGCCTAACCAGATCTGGTAGCAATTTACAATTCTGACGTCATCGTCGTTGTTTCCTGTCAATCACAATCTGGTAACGATGTTGTCCGCCAGGCAGCCGCATCTTTGAGAGAGAGAGAGAGAGAGAGAGAGAGAGAGAGAGAGAGAGAGAGAGAGAGAGAGAGAGAGAGAGAGAGAGAGAGATGGAGTATACAAGAACAATAAAAACAACAAATGCAACTTTTTTAAGTTCACTGCAGGACAAAGGCCTACAGTCATTTTTTTTAGCGAGGCAAATTTGCACCGACTCGCAGCGGTGCCGTTTTAGCTCGGGAAAAGGTTCCTGATCCCTGATTGGTTGGACAAAATAAAGATTTCCTGATCCCTGATTGGTTGGACAAGATAAAGATTTCCTGATTGCTGATTGGTTGGACAAGATAAAGATTTCCTGATCCCTGATTGGTTGGACAAGATAAAGATTTCCTGATCCCTGATTGGTTGGACAAGATAAAGACTTCCTGATCCCTAATTGTTGGACAAGATAATTCTAACCAATCAGCGATCAGGAAACTTTCCCGAGCTAAAAGGGCACCGCTGCGAATCGGTGCAAATGTGCCTCATTAAAAGAAATTGTCTATAGGATATGTCAATTCATGTCTAGGGTTTGACCAGGTTTGATCACCACGCTGACTATTCTGTTTGGGTGATGGTGGGAGATTTTCGTTTGAAAGGTTTGTTAGATGTAAGAAGATTAAGTACAGCGTCAGAAAGTGTCAGAAACAAATAAATTCTAAGAAAGAGAAACTTTATTAGGACAACACAACAAATCTTTTTCTTAGTTTTATTATTATTATTATTATTATTATTATTATTATTATTATTATTATTATTATTATTATCAATTGCTAAGCTACAACCCTAATTGGAAAAGCAGGATGCTATAAGCCCAGGGGCCCCAAAAGGAAAGGAAACAAGGGAAAATAAAAGATTTTAAAGATAGTAACAACATTAAAATAAATATTTCCTACATAAACTATAAAAAAACTTCAACAAAACAAGAGGAAGTGAAATTAGATAGAATAGTGTGCCCGAGTGTACCCTCAAGCAAGAGAACTCTAACCCAAGATAGTGGAAGACCATGGTACAGAGGCTATGGCACTACCTAAGACTAGAGAACAATGGTTTGAATTTGGAGTGTCCTTCTAGATGAGCTGCTTACCACAGCTAAAGAGGCTCTTCTACCCTTACCAAGAGGAATGTAGCTACTTTTCCTATCCCATACTATACTTTTTATCTTTCCAGCCAAGACTGATTAAGGAAACCTGATTGCCCTTCTAATCGGCCCCCTAATTAGACATAAATAAACAGTGATAAATATCATATCAACCGATCAAATCTATTTCCCCCCAATTCCTTCTTAAATTAAATCCATCTCATTTGAATTGGAAATTCATACGGAATCTTTTCTTCATTAGTATTTAAAGGTTTAAATGTTTAAAGGCCGCTCGTGAATGGCAGAGGCAAGGGACAGTGGCATTACCCTATCGAACAGGACAATGCCCTGGAGACTGACCATATATTCATATGACTAGCGCCCAAGCCCCTCTCTACCCAAGCTAGGACCAAGGAGGGCCAGGCAATGGCTGCTGATGACTCAGTATATAGACCTATAGGCTCCCCCAAAACCCCCATCCTTAGATCACAAGGATGGTGAGAATGGAGCGACCAAAGAAACTAACGAGTCTGAGCGGGACTCAAACCCAAGTCTGGCGTTCACCAGTCAGGGACGTTACGGCATCGACCACCACACACACAAACGCACACACACACACACACACACACATATATATATATATATATATATATATATATATATATATATATATATATATATATATATATATATATATATATATATATATATATATATATATATATATGTATATATATATACCCTAATCTTCTTTTCATTAATCAACTCCTCACTTCATTCATTCCAACAAGAGTATCAAACAATTCTAATTTATAGTCAGTTTTAATCTTAAATTTCAGTTTCAACATCATCTGCAATTAAAATCTTTTATGATTACCGTTCAAAATCAAGACTTGGATATCTATGGAATAAGTCTCCCACTTCCCACCATTCATTTTTTCAATAACGAGAATACGATTTCCCAAAATATGAAATCTTTCCAGTATTTTTTCCCAGTTAAATAAGCGTTCTTACGCGTTTCCCGTTAGAGATTTATGTCGCATTCTCGAGTTACGAGCTGATCTTATGGAAATTCTTCCGCCGACTTTTAGTTCCCCGTTAAAAAAAATGACTTTCCCTTGGATGGAAAAGGTCAGAAGACGACCATAAAAAAATTACTTCAGCAAAAAAGAAAAAAAAAAAAAAAAAAAAAAAAAAAAAAAAAAAAAAAAAAATTTAAAGGTAATATATCAGATATTAATCGGATGTTGCGTGGAGGGTTATGATCTCGAACCTCTTAAAACACTTTCTTTTGAAAAAAAAAATTCATCAAACTAAACAGGGAACTCGGTAGAGCGCATACCTTCGCCTATATCATGTTCTATATCACACAGTCAAATGAATTATGCACATTTTTGGCACTAGTACAGTGGTAACGTGTTTGCCTAGCATTCGCGTGGCAGCAGATCGATCCCCGCCGAGGACTATGAGTTTAAGCTGTTTACTGGGGAGGCTACTGCTGTGGTAGGACACCACAGTGAGGGGTTGGGCTTGCCCTTCTGACGTTCTGGTGAGCATCTATTCTGATGGAACTGGAACTGAAACTGGACAAGTTTAACCTTTAACCCTTAGTTTCATGCAAATCGGATAAAAATTGACCACGATATAGCAAAAACACGTTTCTGACCTTTTCGTGGCCCTGACCTTCACCTTTGACCACATCACTCCCGAACCTAATCAAATAATCCTTGATTAATGGCCAATCATCCCATGAAATATCATGAGATTCGGTCGAATAGTTTTTGAGTTATGAGAATCACAAACAAACACACATTCAAACAAATACATTAAAATAAAACTATCAAAATATAACCTTCGCAACGAGGTTGGTGAAGGTAACCAGCTACGGAATCCATGAACCCAGTTTAAAGGTTTAGAGGTCGCTCATGAATGGCAGAGGCTAGGGACAGTGATATTGCCCTAGCAAGCAGGACATTGCCCTAAAGACTGACCATATATTATGTGATCAGCGCACAAGCCTCCTCTCCACTCAAGCTAGGACCAGAGAGGGCCAAGCAATAGTTGCTGGTGACAGAACAGGTAGACCTAGAGGCTCCCCCAAACCCCCAACCTTAGCTCACAAGGATGGCAAGGTTGCAGACACTAAAGGGACTAACGAGTTTGAACGGGACTCGAACCCCAGCCTGGCAAACACCAGGCAGAGGCGATACCAATCAGGCCACTATTCATCACAGGGTACCGAGTCCATAAACCTATTCCTTAAGGCTACCCTCATCAACTACTTAATCCATAAACCCTGTTGTTAAAGACCAGGTCACCAGCTACGAAATCCATGAACCCAGTTCCTAAAGAACACTTGTCACAGGGTTCTGAATCCACAACCCTGTTCTCATATAAATCTTCACCAGCTACTGAATCCATAAACCCAGTGTTTCATGACTACTCGTAAATGGCTTCAAAATCCATAAATCCTATTCTTAGAGACTACCTCGCCGACTATTAAATCCATAAACCTAATCCTCAAAGACTACCAGTTACTAGCTACTAAATCCACCGTCTCCAGCTGGTGAAGTCTTAAACCACACTTCTCATCCAGCCAGGTAAACACCTCGGCTTAATCAAACCCTTCCATCATCATCCATTTTTCTCAACCCTCAACTCTTACCCCCCCCCCTTCCTCCCTCAGCCCTCAACCCCGGCCCAACTCCTCCCTCAATCCTCCAGGCCCCCATTCAGGGCTTGCAAAATCAAGTGGTACCTAATCCCAATGTATTTTTGGCACCTTCTTTTGCCGCGGGTTTGCAACGCACGTCAACATCTCATCGACAGTTCCATCAATAACGCGAGAGGGATATTGCCAGATGTGTGTTTTTCTGTTTTGGCCCGTGTCCGTCTGTCCTAAGTCTTTTCCTTTTTACCGTGTGATCATTTTACTTGTTATTGTTATTATCTTTGTTGTTATTATCATCATTATTAAAGTTGTTGTCATTATTATTGTTTTTACGGGTCAAATATTACAAGTCTAAAATACTTGGTAGGTAAATTCATCATCATCTCCTCCTACGACTATTGACGTAAAGGGCCTCGGTTAGATTTCGCCAGTCATCTCCTTTTCCGTCCGATCATTTTACTTGTTATTGTTATCTTTGTTGTTATTATCATCATTATTATAGTTGTTGTCATTGTTATTGTTTTTACGGGTCAAATATTACAAGTCTAAAATACTTGGTAGGTAAATTCATCATCATCTCCTCCTACGACTATTGACGCAAAGGGCCTCGGTTAGATTTCGCCAGTCGTCTCTTTTTCCGTCCGATCATTTTACTTGTTATTGTTATTATCTTTGATGTTATTATCCTTATTATTATAGTTGTTGTCATTATTATTGTTTTTACGGGTCAAATATTACAAGTCTAAAATACTTGGTAGGTGAATTCATCATCATCTCCTCCTACGACTATTGACGCAAAGGGCCTCGGTTAGATTTCGCCAGTCGTCCCTTTTTCCGTCCGATCATTTTACTTGTTATTGTTATTATCTTTGTTGTTATTATCATCATTACTATAGTTGTTGTCATTATTATTGTTTTTACGGGTCAAATATTATAAGTCTAAAAATACTTCTTAAGTATATTCATCATTATCTCCTCCGACTATTGACGCAAAGGACCTCGGTTGGATTTCGCCAGTCGTCTCTAGTGCTATTAAATCAATACTTTTCCATTCATCATTTCCTACTTCACGCTTCTTAGTCCTCAGCCATGTAGGTATGGGTCTTCCCATTCTTCTAGTGCCTTTTGGAGCCGAGTTGAAAGTTTGGTGAACTAATCTCTCTTGGGAAATGTGAAGAGTATGCCCAAACCATCTCCATCTACCCCTCATCATGATCTCATCCACATATGGCACTCGAGTAAACTATCTAATAGGTTCATTTTTAAACCTGTCCTGCCATTTAATAACTCCCAATATTTTTCTGGTATACTACTACTAATAATAATGATGATAATAAAAATAATAATAATAATAATAAGAAGAAGAAGAAGAAGAAGAGGAAGACAAAAATATCGGTTAAGAAAACACGAATAATAAATCAATAGAAACTAAAATTAGAAAAAAAAATTACAAACCATAAAAACTCAAATTCACAATGGAGAAAATCTATTCTAATGTAAGCGAATCTTTAAGACATTAAAATTCGTGGGAAATTATAGATATTTTCTCATGCAGTAGGGTCTTGGGACAGACTTGAGTCTGAAATCTAGCATGAGAGAGTTATACATAACCATGGACTAACGACATACATCATCTCTTAACATTTTGAATTCATAATATTTGTAGGCACAATTTCCGAAAGCAAAAAACTGAATTCGAATTTGGAATCAATAATATTTTTAGATACAATTCCCCCCGCCAAAAAAAAAAAAAAAAAATCACAATTTCCGAAAGCAAAAAACTTAATTCGAATTTGGAATCAACAAATATTTTTAGATACCATTCCCCCCCCCCCCCAAAAAAAAATACGAATTCAGAATCAATATTTTTTAGATACGATTTCCAAAAACTACTGAATTTGAATTTGGAATCAATAATACTTATTGATACGATTTTAAAAATGCTGAATTCGGATTTGGAATCAATAATATTTTTAGATACAATTTAAAAAAAAAACTGAATTCGAATTTGGAATCAATTTTTTTCAAATACGATTTCTGAAAAAAATACGGAATTTTAATTTGGAATCAATATTTTTTAGATAGGATTTCCAGAAAAAAATACTGAATTCTAATTTGGAATCAATAATAGTTATAGATACGATTTAAAGAAAAAAAATACTGAATTAGAATCTGGAATCAAAAATACTTATATATACGATTTAATAAAATATTGAATTCGAATTTGGAATCAATAATACCTTTATATATAATTAAAAAAAAAACTGAATTCGAATTTGGAATCAATAATACTTATAAATACAATCTATAAAAGCCGAGTTCGAATTTGAAATTAATAATATTTAAGATAAAATTACAAAAGTAAATTTGCATTTGAAATCAATGTTTTTAAATACAATTTCCAAAAAAACTTGATTCGAATTTGGAATTAATGTTTTTAGAGGTGATTTCCTATTAACTTAATTCGAATTTGGAATCAATAATGTTTTAGATATGATTTATAAAAAAGCTGAATTTGAATTTGAAATCAATAATCTTTTTAAATACAATTTCCAAAAAAGAAAAACTTGATTCGAATTTGGAATTAATAATGTTTTTAGATACGATATCCAAATAGACTTGGTTTAAATTTGGAATCAATAATGTTTTTAGAGGTGATTTCCTATTAACTCAATTCGAATTTGGAATCAATAATGTTTTAGATACGATTTCTAAAAAAGCTGAATTCGAATTTGGAATCAGTAATGTTTTTAGATACGATTTCCAAAAAATGTTTATTCGAATTAAATTTTGGAATCAATGATGTTTATAGATAAGATTTAAGAAATGAACTCGAATTTCGGAAAAAACTATCTTTCTTACGTCTGGAATCGAACCTGGATAGTTATAGTCAATTTCTTTTAGCGAGGCAGATTTGCTCCGACTCGCAGCGGTGCCCTTTTAGTTCGGAAAAGTTTCCTGATCGCTGCTTGGTTGGACAAGATAATTCTAACCAATCAGCGATCAGGAAACTTTTCCGAGCTAAAAGGGCACCGCTGCGAGTCGGTGCAAATCTGCCTCGCTAAAAGAAATGGACTATAGTATTAGATACCATTCCCGAGGTCAGAATTACGACTTTGGGTCCGAAGACCTGGCCCTGGGGCCTGGAAGACCATTCAGCGCACACATGTAGAAGTTGCAATATGAGATAAAAGTAAGAAGATATTATAATCACTATTATTATTGATATTATTATTATTGCTAGCCAAGCTACAACCCTAACTGGAAAAGCAGGATGCTATAAGCTCAGGGGCTCCAACAAGGAAAAAGAGCCTAGTGAGGAAAGGAAAAAAGGAAATAAATAATCTACAAGAGAAGTAATGAACAATTGAAATAACATATTTTAAGACCAGTAACAACATTAAAATAAAGTTTTCATATATAAACTATAAAAATTTAAAAGAAAAAAAAACAAGAGGAAGAGAAATACGATAGAATACTGTGCCCGAGTGTACCCTCAACAAAGGTAACTCTAATCTAAGACAGTGGAAGACCTTGGTACAGACGCTATGGCACTACCCAAGAAGAGAGAACAATGGTTTTATTTTGGAGTGTTCTAGAAGAGCTGCTTACCATAGCTAAAGAGTCTCTTCTACCTTTATCAAGGGGAAAGTAGCCACTGAACATTTAAAAGTGTAGTAGTTAATCCCTTAAGGGAAGAGGAATTGTTTGGTAATCTCAGTGTTGTCAGGTTTATGAGGACAAGGGAGAATATGTAAAGAACTGGCCAGACTATTCGGTGTATGTGTAGGCAAAAGGACTAGTTTGATTTTGGAGTGTTCTCCTAGAATAGCTGCTTACCATAGCTAAAGGGTCTCTTCTACCTTTACCAAAAGGGAAGTAGCCACTGAACATTTACAGCGCAGTAAGCAACCCCTTGGGAAGCAAGAAAGAAGAAAGAAAGCGGGGACGGAGCTATATAATAGAAGGCTATCAAGTGAGTGCAGTTGAGGACAGGAAGGGAGATGCTGTGGCGGGATGTTGCAAAAACAACCCCCACACCCTTGATCACACTAACTGACAATTGTCTCCGCAACACAAACTTTCCCCTTACGTTATAAAAAAAAAAAAAAAAAAACTGGACTCTTAGACAAAAAGGACATAAAAACAAACCATAAACAAACAATCTCATTTAAACCAACAGTCTTTCTCACCACAAACGATCGATACACTAACTACTTTCGCTCGCTAACACAATCCCCCCCCCTCTCTCTCTCTCTCTCTTTCTCTCTCTCTCTCTCTCTGGATTTGGCAAGAGAAAAAAAAATAAACAAAAATTAATCCTCCACATTCCTCCCCCCTTACTTTGCCAAATCCTTCTCACACAAAACTTACAATATTTTTTTCATGACCCAGTCGCAGTCGGGAACAGGACCTCTGCTCCGAGTAACTGGTCCTCCATATACTCTCTCATTCACTTCTTCCTTATCACAATCATTCGCTACATTAACACTATTCCTACCTAAATCCCTATCATCTAATATTTCATGTACAATCCCATCTACTTCACAATCATCTGGCCCTAAAATCTCACTTATTTCCGTCAGCAATTCATCCATTTCATCAAAACCATTTTCTACTTTAATAAAAGATTCATTCATACTACTTATTATTCTCCTATCTCTCACTCTCGCATTCATCATACTTTCTTTTACATCATCTAATGAAAATCCACACACACTATAGGTATCATTCATACTCAGCCATGATTCATCTGTATTAATAC
The DNA here is from genome assembly GCF_036898095.1 of Palaemon carinicauda. NCBI lineage: Eukaryota > Metazoa > Arthropoda > Malacostraca > Decapoda > Palaemonidae > Palaemon > Palaemon carinicauda. Next base: position 149,937,953 of record NC_090736.1, on the reverse strand, counting down.
ATTTATCTTCCATTTTTCTTCAACCTTAATCTAATTTCTTAACCTATCAGTCCTTCGTCAAAGAGTCCAGCTTCAATCCCACCTCGGCAGTCCCTGTTCGGGCGCCAAAATAATGTGGCGGGATGTTGCAAAAACAACCCCCACACCCTTGATCACACTAACTGACAATTGTCTCCGCAACACAAACTTTCCCCTTACGTTATAAAAAAAAAAAACTGGACTCTTAGACCAAAAGGACATAAAAACAAACCATAAACAAACAATCTCATTTAAACCAACAGTCTTTCTCACCACAAACGATCGATACACTAACTACTTTCACTCTCTAACACAATCCCCCTCTCTCTCTCTCTCTCTCTGGATTTGGCAAAAGAAAAAAAAAAGAAAAAAAAATTAATCCTCCACAATGCAATGACTTTTAAGTAACGGCACTCTCCCACTACAGCCCCCTCCCCCCAAACGCTATCACAAAGATAATACAGATAAGGTTGGGTCTCAAACAATAACTTTCCTCGTCAAACAGCTATTGTGGTCGAGATGACCTGTTTGACGAGGAAAGTTATTGTTTGAGACCCAACCTTATCTGTATTATCTTTGTGATAGCGTTTGGGGGGAGGGGGCTGTAGTGGGAGAGTGCCGTTACTTAAAAGTCATTGCATTGTGGAGGATTAATTTTTTTTTCTTTTTTTTTTCTTTTGCCAAATCCAGAGAGAGAGAGAGAGAGAGGGGGATTGTGTTAGAGAGTGAAAGTAGTTAGTGTATCGATCGTTTGTGGTGAGAAAGACTGTTGGTTTAAATGAGATTGTTTGTTTATGGTTTGTTTTTATGTCCTTTTGGTCTAAGAGTCCAGTTTTTTTTTTTTATAACGTAAGGGGAAAGTTTGTGTTGCGGAGACAATTGTCAGTTAGTGTGATCAAGGGTGTGGGGGTTGTTTTTGCAACATCCCGCCACATTATTTTGGCGCCCGAACAGGGACTGCCGAGGTGGGATTGAAGCTGGACTCTTTGACGAAGGACTGATAGGTTAAGAAATTAGATTAAGGTTGAAGAAAAATGGAAGATAAATGTATTAATACAGATGAATCATGGCTGAGTATGAATGATACCTATAGTGTGTGTGGATTTTCATTAGATGATGTAAAAGAAAGTATGACGAATGCGAGAGTGAGAGATAAGAGAATAATAAGTAGTATGAATGAATCTTTTATTAAAGTGAAAATGGTTTTGATGAAATGGATGAATTGCTGACGGAAATAAGTGAGATTTTAGGGCCAGATGATTGTGAAGTAGATGGGATTGTACATGAAATATTAGATGATAGGGATTTAGGTAGGAATAGTGTTAATGTAGCGAATGATTGTGATAAGGAAGAAGTGAATGAGAGAGTATATGGAGGACCAGTTACTCGGAGCAGAGGTCCTGTTCCCGACTGCGACTGGGTTATGAAAAAATATTTTAAGTTTTGTGTGAGACGGATTTGGCAAATTTTTTTTCTCTTGCCAAATCCAGAGAGAGAGAGAGAGAGAGAGAGAGAGAGAGAGAGAGAGAGAGAGAGAGGGGGGGATTGTGTTAGCGAGCGAAAGTAGTTAGTGTATCGATCGTTTGTGGTGAGAACGACTGTTGGTTTAAATGAGATTGTTTGTTTATGGTTTGTTTTTATGTCCTTTTTGTCTAAGAGTCCAGTTTTTTTTTTTTTGATAACGTAAGGGGAAAGTTTGTGTTGCGGAGACAATTGTCAGTTAGTGTGATCAAGGGTGTGGGGGTTGGTTTTGCAACATCCCGCCACAGCATCTCCCTTCCTGTCCTCAACTGCACTTACTTGATAGTTAGAAGAGCAAAATTCTATAAGCCCAGGGGCTCCAGCAGAGAAAATAGCCCAGTAAGGAAAGGAAAGAAGGGAAAAATAAATATTTTAAGAATAACATTCAAATAAATATCTCCTATATAAACTATAAAAACTTAAACAAAACAAGAGGAAGAGAAATTAGATAGAATAGTGTGCCCGAGTGTACCTTCAAGCAAGAGAACTCTAACCCAAGATAGTGGATGACCATGGTACAGAGGCTATGGCACTACCCAAGACTAGAGAACAATGGTTTGATTTTGGAGTGTCCTTCTCCTAGAAGAGCTTTATTTCAGAAGCAGGTCTTCTGAAAGCTATTGAAATTTCATATGGACATGTGACGGTGCCGAGAGAAAGGTTGTGAACTTAAAGGCAGTGTGAAGGCAGCTGAGTTAATTTATTATGGAACACTCTCCTTTATATACAAAACCTCAAGGCAACAAGAAATTACATGTTCGAGAAAATGACAATGTTACATAGGCGACACGCAGACATGTTTATTCTGGTTCTTTTAAGTGTGAGGGAAGGCGAAGATACAAGCATAATATATACAAAAGGAATTATGTACAATTGTGTGACACACGGTTGGTACAGACATCTTCGCTTTTTATGGTTTTAAATTGAATTTCCTTTTATTCTTTATGAATAACAACTGATATCGGTGTCAATGACCTTCGATGTCAGGATGCCAGAAAACTCTAGATTTGTCAATCAATCATGAATGACCTTTAAACCTTTAACTCCTGATTGTCATCAATCATTAAGGCTTGATTTTATTTCCATTACATCTCCCTCGATCTCTACGCATGATGATTAATCTTCCAAGTCTCCATACTATTTTCTTGGGAGTTTTTTTTAATTGTACTCTAGACTTGGGTAGTGTCATAGCCTCTGTACCATGGTCTTCCACTGTCTTGGGTTAGAGTTCTCTTGCTTGAGGGTACACTCGGGCAAACTATTCTATGTAATTTCTCTTCCTCTTATTTTGGTAAAGTATTTATAGTTTATTTAGGAAATATTTATTTTAATGTTACTGCTCTTGAAATATTTTATTTTCCCATGTTTCCTTTCCTCACTGGGCTATTTTCCCTGTTGGGGCCCCTGGCGTTATAGCATCCCGCTTTTCCAGCTAGGGTTGTAGCTTAGCAATAATAATAATAATAATAATAATAATTCCATGCACTTCTGTCAAAAAGAAGTAGCAAGTATTGGAGAGCCCAATGTTGTGCAGTGTTGTTCTTGATATGTTTGCCTTTACCTTTTCCATTTACTTACCCTTCTATAGATAAGATGTTATTCACAATTTTTTTTTCATAAATTGTCTCATTTTTTATGAATTTGTATGGATTATGGAATTGATATCTGTAAAGATGTGTTTGACGGTGAGAAACTTGAGAAGTCCTGGATAGATTGATACTAAAGGAAACTGAACTGTGTGCTTAAGGAGCTACAAACTCTAATAATGGTTAAATATTTAGATATGCACACACACTCACACCCACCCCGCTCCGACCAGGGAATGCCTACTCCCTCTCCTCCCCCACTCGAGGGACTGGGAGAGCTCAGCGTTATAGGAAAGAATTATATATCTATCTATCTATATATATATATATATATATATGTATGTATGTATATATACATATATATAAATAAATAAATACATATATATATACTATATATATATATGTATATATATATATATATATATATATATATATATATATATATATATATATATATATATAGTCAGACATTTGCTCATTATTATATAGGAGAGAAAGAAGGTAGATTATTATTTGTTTTCCCCGAGTAGTTAATTGGTTTACGTTAATCAGCTGGTCAACTTATTCGCAGTCAGTAGATTGTTCCCAGATTTTATCATTTCAAATCAATAGCCTCCTGGCTAGTAATCTGGTAACATATTTGCCTAGCATTCGCATGGCAACAGGTCGATCCCAGCCTGGGGAGGCCACTGCTTTGCTTGGGTACCATAGTGCCGGGTTGGGCTTGCCGGATTGACGTTCTGGTGAGCATCTATTCTGATTAAACTGGAACTGAAACCAGACGCTTTTAACCTTCAGTGTCACTTTTCAAACCAGAGAGTTAGATCATACTGTATGACTCCCTCTTCTGTTTAAAGGTTCAAAGGCCGCTCATGAATGGCAGAGGCAAGGGACAGTGACATTGCCCTATCGAGCAGGACAATACCCTATATACTGACCATATATAAATATGATCAGCGCCCGAACCCTCTCTCCACCCAAGCTAGGATCAAGGAGGGCCAGGCAATGACTGTTGATGGCTCAACAGATAGACCTGTAGGCTCCCCCAAACTCCCAACCTTAGCTCACAAGGATGGTGAGGTTGCAGTGACCAAAGAAACTAACGAGTTTGAGCAGGATTCGAACCCCAGTCTGTCGTTCACCAGTCCAGGACGTTACCACATCGGCCACCTTGTTAGTCTATTGTCAATTCTTTTTAGTGAGGCAGATTTGCACTGAAGCGCAGGGGTACCATTTTAGCTCGGAAAAGTTTCTTGCTCGCTGATTGGTTGAACAAGATCATTCTCATTAATCAGATAGCAGGAAACTCTTCTGAGCTAAAAGGGCACCGCTGCGAGTCAGTGCAAATGCGCCTCATTAAAATGAATTGAGTATAGATGCATCATATCACTATAAAGTAATCATAACTGTAACTTCCATTGGTGTTCTCGAAGTTTTGAAGTTCGTCGTGTTGTACATAACCCTTCTGTGAAGTTCATCTGACTATAGGTAATTACCAGTAGTGTCCATATATGTCATGAGAAGTTCCTAGGGCCTAACTCTGGTGATCCAGGCTGTATCCGATGCTGTGGGTAAAATTTTATTATTACCTTATGTTAAAACATTCACTGTATGATACAATAGTTGATTTTACTTTTGGAAATAACTTTAACCCTCCCATGATCCCGCCCGTGACAGACTCATGGCTTTTGGCAAATCTGTTTTACTTTGAGCAATGACGTCATGTGGCAACCTACTTACGTTGACCTTTTTTAGCATGATTAAAAAATGAATAAATATAAAAAGAAATTAAAAATGTCATTAGAAAGCTCAATATTTTTTTTTATTTAGCATGTCTCGGTACAAGAACGAATTACACCTTTAAGTGTCATCGAATCACTTATAGTTACTTGAACAGATGACGCCATAGTGAGTCATCGGATCACTCGAATCACTTATAGTTACTTGAACAGATGATGCCAAAGTGAATCATCGGATCACTTATAGTTGCTTGAACAGATGACGCCAAAATGAGTCATTGGATCACTTAAAGTTACTTGAACGGATGACGGCAAAGTGAGTCATCGAATCACTTATATTTATTTGAACAGATAACGCCGAAGTGAGTCATTGGATCACTTATAGTTACTTAAATGGATGACGCCAAAGTGAGTCATCAGATCACTTATAGTTACTTAACAGATGACGCCAAAGTGAGTCATCGGATCAATTATAGTTACTTGAACAGATGACGCCAAAGTAAGTCATCGGATCACTTATAGTTACTTGATTGGACTTTGGCCTCATCAGATTACTTATAGTTACGTGAACGGATGACACCAAAGTGAGTCATCGGATCACTTATAGTTACATGAACAGATGACGCCAAAGTGAGTCATCGTATCACTTATTGTTACTTGAACAGAAGACGCCGAAGTGAGTCATCGGATCACTTATAGTTACTTGAACAGATGACGCCGATTTGAGTTATCAGATCACTTATAGTTACTTGAATGGATGACGCCAAAGTGAGTCATCAGATCACTTATAGTTACTTGAACAGATGACGCCGAAGTGAGTTATCAGATCACTTATAGTTACTTGAACAGATGACGCCGAAGTGAGTTATCAGATCACTTATAGTCACTTGAACAGATGACGCCAAAGTGAGTCGGCGGATCACTTATAGTTACTTGAACAGATGACGCCAAAGTGAGTCATCGGATCACTTATAGTTACTTGAACAGATGACGCCAAAGTGAGTTATCAGATCACTTATAGTTACTTGAACAGATGACGCCAAAGTGAGTCATTGAATTACTTATAGTTACTCGAACGAATTACGCCATAGTGTGTCATCACTTCTCTTATAGTTACTTGACTGGACTTTGGCCTCATCAGATCACTTATAGTTACTTTAATAGATGAAACCAAAGTGAGTCATCAGATCACTTATAGTTACCTAAACTGATGACGCCAAAGTGCGTCATTGGATCTTTCTCAGAGGGCTTTAAGATAACTTCCACTGCTGTAATTTTTCAAGTTCACTGATTACTGTAAACATCAGTTCTGTAAATAATCTTCTGTGAAGTTTATAACACCAACTGATGTAAATTATTTTCATTTGAGGTTCTCTTAAATGTAACTTCCTTGACGAAGATGATTTCTCTTTTGTCTGAGGTTTTAACCACATCACTAATGAAGCCATTATTTTCGTATCCAATTAAAAGGCTTATTAAAAGTCTCTGTCTTTGTAATTGTCTCTTTTTCTATATTAAAAAGAAAAATATTTGAACGAGTTGATGCTTTTTATATTTAGGGAAAATACATATATTTTTTGCTGAATATGTTCGTACTTGTGGTTTATGCATCACGTGATATATCTTTTTTTCAGAATAGGGATATGATGATTAGCTATTAGTTAGCTAGATAATTATTGAATTAATCAATTGGTTAATTAATTCCTTTTTAATTTATTTAATTATATATTTTTCTTGGGATGGATAGCCACAAATTCTGTACTATTTTGCGGTAGTAGTCACCGGAGATTATTATTATTATTATTATTATTATTATTATTATTATTATTATTATTATTATTATTATTATTATTATTATTACCTAAGCTACAACCCTAGCAGGATACTAATAGCCCAGGGGCTCCAATGGGAAAAAATAGCCCAGTAGGGAAAGGAAAGAAGGTAATGAATATACCATATATACATATATATATATATATATATATATATATATATATATATATATATATATACTGTATATATATATATATATATATATATATATATATATATATATGTATATATATATATATATATAAATGTGTATATATACTTATATATATCTATATAAATACTTTATATATATATATATATATATATATATATATATATATATATATATGTGTGTGTGTGTATATATAAAGTATATATATATATATATATATATATATATATATATATATATATATATATAGATATATATATAGATATATATATATATATATATATATATATAGATATATATATATATATATATATATATATATATATATATATACTTTATATATATATATATATATATATATGTATATATATATATTTGTATATATGTATATATGTATATATATAGATATGTATAGATATATATACATATATCATATATATAATATATATCCTAACAATGATCCGTTCTCCTAAATGGGGGGTAGCTCCAAAGTAAAGCATCTCAGCAGTCACTTGCTCATTCATGCTATATTTGCTGGATCGTGGATGATCATCACATACAGTAAATCCTCCTAAACTTTAGTCTCTTCATACACTTACCTAGAAGACTCATCGGCAGTGTATCGAAACCTTTTACAGGCAGTGCGTCATTTGTCTCAATCTTAGTGTGTTATAAAAAACTTAATCAATCAATAATTTAGAGATTCGTTAATCGTTTTAAGAAAATTAAAACAATTTGAATAGTCTAACCACTACTTTCAGTAATATATCACCTCTATTAGGTTTTAAGCAATACAAAATATTACATCTATTTTGCAAATTTCATTATAGACTCATATTTTGCAACGCACTATATTGCAGTGATGAATAATTCCATGATACAGCAATTGCAACTCCAGCGCTTTAGTTGTTCAAACAATACAAAACCTCAGACAAAGACTTTTCTTTGTATTATATTATATAAAAAGAAAGAACTAAATTCTCCTGGCCTTGAGTCACGTTTAGAAAAAAAGGATGGAGATGGTTGATTGATTGATTGATTGATTGATTGATTTGAGGTTTTCCGGCATCCTGACATCTAAGGTCATTGATGCCGATGAAAATGGCAAGACACGGGAAGATTTTCTTCAAGTGCTTCGTTGACTGCTTTGCGACTTCAACATACTCTTGATAAATGAAACGTTCAAAAAAGAGAGATGAAAATGAAAATAAGATGAAGGAAGGATCAAGTAATTTAGGAAAATTACATAGGCAAGAATAACACGAGAACTTCCGGTAAAACTACCTTCGATTTGTTTGGGTTTGGAAGACAAGATCTGTAAATCTGATCTGAAAGGAGTGTCTCTGTTCTTTTGAACCTAAGAAAATGACTTTATTCAAAATTTGCTTGGAGTCTATTTAATATTTCTAGGTACGCTTCTTTATTTATTTATTTTTTTTTTGCTCCATATACTTCTCTATTCTTGCTTCTTATATAGTAAAAACTGAGCATAATAGATATAATTATTGTATCTATCCATTTACACGTTAAAGATATATCCAAGGCCGCTGAAAATCCTTAAAAGTAGAATTTAAATTTATCCTTATTTTTCGACCACCATTAGGGTTGTGGTGGACTATTGGAAACGACCCTGTCTGGTAATCTTCCGGCCTAGGGTTCGAGTCTCGCTCAAGTTCGATGGAATCTATCAGTGTTTGCAACCTGATCATCCTTGAGAGCTATGGATCGGGGTTGGGGGGACCTATAGGTCTACCTGCCAGTCATTAGAAGCCATTGCCTGGCCCTTCCAGGTCCTAGACCGGGGGCATTATTACTGTCCCTTGCCTCTAGGGGTTTGGGGGAGCCTATAGGTCTACCTGCCAGTCCTTAGAAGCCATTGCCTGGGCCTTCCAGGTCCTAGACCGGGGGCATTATTACTGTCCCTTGCCTCTGGGGGTTTGGGGAAGCCTCTAAGTCTACCTGCCAATCATTAGAAGCCATTGCCTGGCCCTTCCAGGTCCTAGATCGGGGGCATTATTACTGTCCCTTGCCTCTGGGGGTTTGGGGGAGCCTATAGGTCTATCTACCAGTCATTAGATGCCATTGCCTGGCTCTTCCAGGTCCTAGATTGAGGGGCATTATTACTGTCTCTTGCCTCTGCTAATCATGAGTGACCTTTAAACCTTTATAGCTCATTGCTTCTCACACAAGACCGCCGAGTATTTTGTTGCAAATTAAAAATGAAAATAGAAGCTGTCATGTCACGGTTATGAGGACGGATTTATCTCCGATATTAAAACACAAAGCGTTTGAAAAGATAACATCATCCCAGCGGGATCTTTTCTTCATAAACACACGCATTGCAGTCCATAAAATGATAAGAAAGAGATATTTCAAGGCAGTGCTTTTCAATAGACTTTCACGGCACTGATAAAGGACTACTTATCAAAGCTGTTTAGGGACTGATAAAGGACTCGTTATCAAAGCTGTTTGCTTAAGTAGGCCATTCATTATACTCTAAGGAGATGTTCTTTCATTTCGCAACATCATACATCTTTTATGATGATGATGTTGCTCTGCAAAATAATACGGGTGTGATGGCCTATTGGGAAAGTCTCTGCCTAGCGTTCACTGGCCTGGGGTTCGAGTGCCACTCAAACTAATTAGTTTCTTATAGTATCTGTAACCTTACCATCGTTGTGAACTAAGGATAGGGGTTGGGGGAGTCTATATGTCTATCTGCTGAATCATTAGCAGCCATTGCCTGGCCTTCCCTGGACCCAATTTGGGTGGGGAGGGGGTCTTAGGCACTTATATGTATATATGGTCAGTCTCTAGGCTATTGGTCTGGTAGCTTTGGCACTGTCACTGTTCTTTGCCTCTGCCATTCATGAGTAGCCTTTAAACGAATATTTTTCTTCTCCATAATGGAAATGAGAGATAATCTGAATAACACAAGTTAGTGTTTCTTTATTAGTGTATTTGTTAGAGTGTGTATTTATGTGAGTGTGGGTGAGTGTATAATGTATATACTGTATGTGTGTGTGTATTTTAGATAAAAATCTAGTTTTTCTATATATTGATTTCAGCTCCATGAGATGAGAATAAGTGTGTGTGCATTTTTAAAACGATTTGTTTCCTTAATATTCCCAAATGTAACCCATCCAAGGAATGTCTTAGGACCTTATTACCTGAATAATGTCAATATAACGATCGTTAAGAATAAGAAAAACTTGCTATGAAGATAAAAAAAAAAGCTAAATCTTTCTAATTTATATTTACAAAAATTTCCATCTACAAAATTTTACGCTTTTTATTGGAAAAGTATCGTAAAATATCCTAAATCTTCCTTAATTTGATATATTATTATTATTATTATTATTATTATTATTATTATTATTATTACTACCTGCTAGGCTACAACGCTAGTTGGAAAAGCAGGATGCTATAAGGCTAGGGGCCCCAACAGGGAAAATAGCCCAGTGAGGAAAGGAAAAGAGGAAAAATAAAATATTTCAAGGACAGTATCAGCATAAAGATAAATATTTCCAATATAAACTATAAAAACTTTAACAAAACAAGAGGAAGAGAAATTAGATAGAATAGTGTGCCCGAGTGTACCCTCAAGCAAGAGAATTCTAACCAAGGACAGTGGAAGACCATGGTACAGAGGCTATGGCACTACCTAAAACTAGAGAACAATGGTTTGATTTTAGAGTGTCCTCCTACATGAGCTGCTTACCGTAGTTAAAGAGTCTCTTCTACCATTACCAAGAGGAAAGTAGCCACTAAACAATTAGTGCTATAGTTAACCCCTTGGGTGAAGAAGAATTATAGAAAGCTATCGAAAGGCAATAAGTCAAAATACATAAATTTACTTAAACCAAAACCTCAAAATTGAAGCGAAAAACTTTAAAGTATTATAGTAAGCAACAATTTCCATAATCAACACTTGATAATCTTTTCTAAAATCTTCAAAGCTGAATTTCAGAAATAAAAGAATATAAAAATATAAAATAAAAAAAAGATACTCTTGTAAACATTACATGCTGAATTTCAAAAATATTTTCTTGACAAAAAAAGATACTCTTGAAAACCTTTTCATCTGAATTTCAGAAATATAGATACTCTTGAAAACCTCTTCATCTGAATATCAGAAATATAGATACTCTTGAAAACTTTTTCATCTGAATTTCAGAAATATAGATACTCTTGAAAACCTTTTCATCTGAATTTCAGAAATATAGATACTCTTGAAAACCTTTTCATCTGAATTTCAGAAATATAGATATTCTTGAAAACCTTTTCATCTGAATTTCAGAAATATAGATACTCTTGAAAACCTCTTCATCTGAATTTCAGAAATATAGATACTCTTGAAAACCTCTTCATCTGAATTTCAGAAATATAGATACTCTTGAAAACCTCTTCATCTGAATTTCAGAAATATAGATACTCTTCAAAACCTCTTCATCTGAATTTCAGAAATATAGATACTCTTGAAAACCTTTTCATCTGAATTTCAGAAATATAGATACTCTTGAAAACCTTGCAAGCAGAATTTCGGAAATATTTTCTTAACAACAAAGATAATCTTGAAAACCTTTCCATCTGAATTTCAGAAATGTTTTTGACATAAAAAATAGATACTCTCGAAAACATTGCGAGCTGAATTTCAGAAATATATTGTTCTATTGAATACAAAATATACTCTCGAAAACATTGCAAGCTGAATTTCAAAAATATATTTTCCTATTATATAAAAAAAGATACTCTTCAAAACTTTACAAACTGAATTTCAGAAATATTTTCTTCACATTAAAAATACTCTAGAAAACCTTGCAGGCTGAATTTCAAAAACACTATCTTGCAATTGAAAAAAAAAAATGTAAAACCTCCAAAGTCTCTCACAAGCAAACCTTAAATTTCTAAAATGTCTTTAGCATAAAAGCAGAAAAATTTGGCATGGGAAAGTAAATTAAATAACGCAAGCAGAACTTCACAAAGAGTAAGATAAACTAAAGGTAAAATATTCCAATAAATCCTTTTAAAAATATTCAAACAAAACCTACATATAAAAAAAGTATATTAAAACTAAACCTCAGAAAACTTCATACAATTCCTGCATAAAAAAAAGTTTACAAATTCTCACAATCATGACTTTGGAGAATTCCCCTTGGGAAACATTTCTGAAAATTCTCGCAGAGGGAAAAATTCTCCGAGACCCTCGAAGGCAAACTTTGGAAATTCCTCTCAAGCAAAGGTTTCTTCATTACTACTGGAAATGTAATATCCGACTCAGCAGGGCATTTCCATTACGGGAACCGTTATTGCGTTGTGTCAAGCACATAGAGATGAGCATTACTCTGACGATGGTAAAAGGATGATTGGTTTTTGTTTTTATGGAAGAACGCATTGCTGCGTTCGATGGACAATAATCTCATATCAACATTTGAACATGGAAGTTCAATGGACAATCTCATATCAAGATTTGAACACAAAAGTCACATGGACAATCTCATATCAACATTTCAACATAAAAGTTCAATGGACAATCTCGTATCAACATTTGAACATAAAAATCCAATGGACTATCTCATATCAACCTTTGAACACAAAAGTCCGACAATCTCGTATCAACATTTGGACACAAGAGTCCAATGGACAATCTCGTATCAACATTTGAACACGAGTCCAATGGACCATGGACAACCTCGTGTCAACATTTGGACACGAGAGTCCCATGGACAACCTCGTGTAAACATTTGGACACAAGAGTTCCATGGACAACCTCGTGTCAACATTTGGACGCGAGAGTCCTATGGACAACCTCATGTCAACATTTGGACACGAGAGTCCCATGAACAACCTCATGTCAACATTTGGACACGAGAGTCCAACGGACAACCTCATGTCAACATTTGGACACGAGAGTCCAATGGACAACCTCATATCAACATTTGGACACAAGAGTCCATTGGACAACCTCATATCAACATTTGAACACAAAAGTCCAATGGACAACCTCATATCAACATTTGGACACAAGAGTCCATTGGACAACCTCATATCAACATTTGAACACAAGAGTCCAATGGACAACCTCATATCAACATTTGGACACAAGAGTCCATTGGACAACCTCATATCAACATTTGAACATAAAAGTCCAATGGACAATCTCATATCAACATTTGAACATAAAAGTTCAATGGACAATCTCATATCAACATTTGAACATAAAAGTCCAATGGACAACCTCATATCAACATTTGAACACAAAAGTCCAATGGACAACCTCATATCAACATTTGGACACAAGAGTCCATTGGACAACCTCATATCAACATTTGAACACAAAAGTCCAATGGACAACCTCATATCAACATTTGGACACAAGAGTCCATTGGACAACCTCATATCAACATTTGAACACAAAAGTCCAATGGACAACCTCATATCAACATTTGGACACGAGAGTCCCATGAACAACCTCATGTCAACATTTGGACACAAGAGTCCATTGGACAACCTCATATCAACATTTGAACACAAAAGTCCAATGGACAACCTCATATCAACATTTGAACACAAGAGTCCATTGGACAACCTCATATCAACATTTGAACACAAAAGTCCAATGGACAACCTCATATCAACATTTGAACACAAGAGTCCATTGGACAACCTCATATCAACATTTGAACACAAAAGTCCAATGGACAACCTCATATCAACATTTGGACACAAGAGTCCATTGGACAACCTCATATCAACATTTGAACACAAAAGTCCAATGGACAACCTCATATCAACATTTGGACACAAGAGTCCATTGGACAACCTCATATCAACATTTGAACACAAAAGTCCAATGGACAACCTCATATCAACATTTGGACACAAGAGTCCATTGGACAACCTCATATCAACATTTGAACACAAAAGTCCAATGGACAACCTCATATCAACATTTGAACACAAAAGTCCATTGGACAACCTCATATCAACATTTGAACATAAAAGTCCAATGGACAATCTCATATCAACAGTTAAACATAAAAGTCCAATGGACAATCTCATATCAACATATGAACATAAAAGTCCAATGGACAATCTCATATCAACATTTGAACATAAAAGTCCAATGGACAATCTCATATCAACAGTTAAACATAAAAGTCCAATGGACAATCTCATATCAACATATGAACATAAAAGTCCAATGGACAATCTCATATCAACATATGAACATAAAAGTCCAATGGACAATCTCATATCAACATATGAACATAAAAGTCCAATGGACAATCTCATATCAACATTTGAACATAAAAGTCCAATGGACAATCTCATATCAACATATGAACATAAAAGTCCAATGGACAATCTCATATCAACATTTGAACATAAAAGTCCAATGGACAATCTCATATCAACAGTTAAACATAAAAGTCCAATGGACAATCTCATATCAACAGTTGGACATACAAGTCCAATGGACAATCTCATATCAACAGTTAAACATAAAAGTCCAATGGACAATCTCATATCAATAGTTGGACATAAAAGTCCAATGGACAATCTCATATCAACAGTTGAACATAAAAGTCCAATGGACAATCTCATATCAACAGTTGAACATAAAAGTCCAATGGACAATCTCATATCAACAGTTGGACATAAAAGTCCAATGGACAATCTCATATCAACATTTGAATTTAAAAGTCCAATGGACAATCTCATATCAACATTTGAACACAAAAGTCCAATGGACAATCTCATATCAACATTTGAACACAAATGTCCAATGGACAATCTCATAATAACATTTGAACATAAAAGTCCAATGGACAATCTCATATCAACATTTGAACATAAAAGTCCAATGGACAATCTCATATCAACATTTGAACATAAAAGTCCAATGGACAATCTCATATCAACATTTGAACATAAAAGTCCAATGGACAATCTCATAACATTTGAAGATAAAAGTCCAATGGACAATCTCATATCAACATTTGAACACAAAAGTCCAATGGACAATCTCATATCAAAATTTGAACATAAAAGTCCAATGGACAATCTCATATCAACATTTGAACATAAAAGTCCAATGGACAATCTCATATCAACATCTGAACATAAAAATCCAATGGACAATCTCATATCAAAATTTGATCACAAAAGTCAAATGGACAATCTCTTATCAACATTTGAACATAAAAGTCCAAAGGACAATGTCATATCAACATTTGAACATAAAAGTCCAATGGACAATCTCATATCAACATTTGAACATAATAGTCCATGGGACAATCTCATATCAACATTTGAACACAAAAGTCCAATGGACAATCTCATATCAACATTTGAACATAAAAGTCCAAAGGACAATCTCATATCAACATTTGAACATAAAAGTCCAATGGACAATCTCATATCAACATCTGAACATAATAGTCCATGGGACAATCTCATATCAACATTTGAACACAAAAGTCCAATGGACAATCTCATATCAACATTTGAACATAAAAGTCCAAAGGACAATCTCATATCAACATTTGAACATAAAAGTCCAATGGACAATCTCATATCAACATTTGAACATAAAAGTCCAATGGACAATCTCATATCAACATTTGAACATAAAAGTCCAATGGACAATCTCATATCAACATTTGAACACAAAAGTCCAATGGACAATCTCATATCAACATTTGAACATAAAAGTCCAATGGACAATCTCATATCAACATTTGAACACAAAAGTCCAATGGACAATCTCATATCAACATTTGAACATAAAAGTCCAAAGGACAATCTCATATCAACATTTGAACATAAAAGTCCAATGGACAATCTCATATCAACATTTGAACATAAAAGTCCAATGGACAATCTCATATCAACATTTGAACATAAAAGTCCAAAGGACAATCTCATATCAACATTTGAACACAAAAGTCCAATGGACAATCTCATATCAACATTTGAACATAAAAGTCCAAAGGACAAACTCATATCAACATTTGAACATAAAAGTCCAATGGACAATCTCATATCAATATTTAAACACAAAAGTCCGATGAACAATAATCTCATATCAAAATTTGAACTTCAAAGTCCGATGAACAATAATCTCATCAATATTTAAACACAAAAGTCCGAGGAACAATAATGTCATATTAAAATTTGAACTTGAAAGTCCGATGAACATTAATGTGATATCAAAATTTGAACACAAAAATCCGATGAACATTAAGGTGATAGCAAAATTTGAACTTAGAAGTTTGATGAACATTTATGTAATATCAATATTTGAACACAAAAGTCCGAGGAACAATAATCTCATATCAAAATTTGAACTTAAAATCCGATGAACATTGATGTGATATTAAAAAATTTGAATTTAAAAGTCCAATGAACATTAATGTGATATCAACATTTGAACATAAAAGTCCAATGGACAATCTCATATCAATATTTAAACATAAGTCCGATGAAGAAATAATCTCATATCAAAATTTTAACTTAAAGGTAAATAGAAAATATTATGAGTTAACATATTTGTATTAAGGTTCAGGACGTTGCTAATCTCTATAAGAAAGTGATACTGGATATTTTATAAGTCGTTCACTATTCAATAAGGAGCAACGTGTCTCTCTCTACCTTTAAATATATTTCTTTCTTGTTACTTTCAGTCTCTTCCCGTCCATTGGGTAGGCGGGAGAGGGAGTGGTCGCACCTTGGTGAAACAGGGTACCCCATGAGGTGCACTCGAAAATCTTAATCTCTCACAAATTACCGAACCAGCGGGTTGTACTTAGGAAATAAAAAAGGGAAGAGGTGGGAAGGGTGGAATGTGTTACCCCCCCCCTAACCCCACCCTCTCTCTCTCTCTCTCTCTCTCTCTCTCTCTCTCTCTCTCAAAAAGTTTCAGAAAGTATGTGATTTACAATAAAAGATTAAATCAACATGCTAGTAACACCAGCCTTCATTTCTCTCTCTCTCTCTCTCTCTCTCTCTCTCTCTCTCTCTCTCTCAGAAAGAGTTTCAGAAAGTATGTGATTTACAATAAAAGATTAAATCAACATGCTAGTAACACCAGCCTTCATTTGTTACTCTCTCTCTCTCTCTCTCTCTCTCTCTCTCTCTCTCTCTCTCTCTCAGAAAGTTTCAGAAAGTATGTGATTTACAATAAAACATTAAATCAACATGCTAGTAACACCAGCCTTCATTTGTTACCTTCTTTTCTCTCTCTCTCTCTCTCTCTCTCTCTCTCTCTCTCTCTCTCTCTCTATCCACGGAAAGTTTCAGAATTCCCTTCACGCCATCCGTAACTTGATTATCTCATATCGTGAGATTTCCAAAAGGGAGTTTTCTCTCTCCCGTCCCCCCCCCACTTTTGGGTTTCACTCACTTATCAATTTAATTCCTTGTTTTCGAACCATTCTATAAATAATCTCTAAGTAATCCCACCGTAAAATGAATTACTGCAGTCTGCTTGAACGCAAACAATCTCAAATAACCTAGATTTATTCAACTGGGCTGATCAAGATATTACTTTACTTTACTTTACTTTGATGGCTGCTTTTCCGGTCCCATATAGCAGGGGAACCCCACTCTCTACAGGACCTCCACTGTCGTTTTACCTTGTTCGTTCAGAGTTTTTAACGTTTCATATCGCGTATTGTTCATTTACTGTTAAATCGTCACTGTTATACGACTCATGAAATAAGAACGTCTTCAGTTTCCTCTTGAAAGCCTTAATGTCTTCAATCATTCGAATGTTTCGTGGGAGCTTATTATATAGTCTCGGGGCCGCATATTTAAAGGCTCTGGAGCCTAAAGTAGACATAAATCTAGGTTCTTAATAATTTTGATTACAACTAAAAAATATCGCTAAACAGAAATAATTGTCTCTTAAGAGGGAAAGAACAATTTAATTTTCTTTAAATTGGTCAAGGCTATTACTTTCTAATGTATATTTAAAGCATAGAATAAGTTTCAACCTTTTAAAATTAGATTTATACGGGTTTGATAAGCAGTCTGAAAAGTTTCCTTTGAGGAAAACCGTTATTTCATCGATTTTTTTTTCTAAAATTACATCTACTCAAAGAAATGCAAGAAACTTCTTTTACTAGAATAAAGTGTTTGTTAATTATCCCCGCCAGGTATGTTATAAAATCCAGTGGGTTTATTCGTTCATTTGTCCGTGTGTCTGTCTGTCTGTCTGTAGACAGGATTCTGTCAAGACTACTCGACGGATTTTGACGATATTTTCACCACGTATAGATCTTAGGTCATGGACGACTTCATTAAATTTCGATGATCTGGATCCCGATTCTAGATACAGATTAGCATTTTTTTCGACTTTTTAAAGATGGTTCTGATAACCTATGAGAGATGGCGCTCATGTATAACCCTACTGTCATGGCGGCGATCGCCACGAATTTGAATTTTCTGTTGTGCCGCGTCGAAAGGCGAGATTTAAGCTATATATATGTAACTACCAGGAAAGTTACATATTTAAAATTAGTTGATTTAGTATCATGACGAAATATCTACCACAGATAGATCTTAAGGCATGGACAACTCTAATAGATTTTGGTGATGATCCGGTTCCAGATCGGGATTTGCCTTTTTCATAATTTTAAAAGATTACGTGAAAATCAATCGATCTATTTTAACGAAATATCCACCTTAGATAGATCTTAGCCCATGGACGACTCAAATAAATTTTTGTGATGATCCAGTTCCCGATCCGGATTTGGTTTGTTCACACTTTTAAAGATTACATCAAAACAAATTGACGGATTTTGACGATATATCCACCTCAGATAGACCTTAGGCCATGGACGACTCCAATATATTTTGGTGATGATCCGGTTCTGGATTCGGATTACAGATCGAGATTTGTATTTTTCACAATTTTATAGATTACAGCAAAACAAATCGACGGATTTTAATAAAACATCGACCACAATCAGATCTTAGCCCATGAACGACTCCAATAAATTTTGGTGATGATCCTTTTCCGGATCCGGATTCTAGATCCGGATTTGCATTTTTCACAATTTTATAGATTGCATCAAAACAAATTGACGGATTTGTTGAAATATCCCTCTCAGATAGATCTTTGGCCGTGGACGACTCGAGTAAATTTTGGTGATGATCCGGTTCCGGATTCCAGATCCGGATTTGTATTTTTCATAATTCTAAAGATTACGTCAAAACAAATTGACGGATTTTGACGAAATATCCATCTCAGATAGATCTTAGCCCATGGACGACTCCAATAAATTTTGGTGATGATCCGGTTCCGGATTCCAGATGCGAATTTGATTTTTTCACAGTTTTATAGATTACATAAAAACAAATTGACGGATTTTGACGACATATCCACCTCAGATAGACCTCACACCATGGACGACTCCAATAGATTTTGGTGATGACCCAAATCCAGATTTCAGATCTGGATATGCTTTTTTTTAAAGATTACGTCAAAACAAATTGTCGGATTTTGACGAAATATCCACCTCAGATAGATCTTAGGCCATGGACGACTCCAATACATTTTGGTGATGATCCGGTTCCATATTCAGATTACAGATCCGAATTTGCATTTTTCGCAATCTTAAAGGTTACGTCAAAACAAATTGACGGATTTTAATAAAATATCGCCCACAAACAGATCTTAGCCCATGGACGACTCCAATAAATTTTGGTGATGATCTGGTTCCGAATCCGATTCCAGATCCAGATTTGTATTTTTCACAATTTTATAGATTACATCAAAACAAATTGACGGATTTTGTCGAAATATCCACCTCAGATTGAAATTTGGCCATAGACGACTCCAATAAATTTTGGTGATGATCCGGTTCCGGATTCCAGATCCGAATTTGATTTTTTCACAATTTTAAAGATTACATCAAAACAAATTGACGGACTTTGACGAAATATCCACCTCAGATGGACCTCACGCCATGGACGACTCCAATAGATTTTGGTGATGATCCGGTTCCGGATTCCAGATATGGATATGCTTTTTTTAAAGATTACGCCAAAACAAATTGACGGATTTTTACAAAATATCCACCTCAGATAGACCTTAGGCCATGGACGACTCCAATATATTTTGGTGATGATCCGGTTCCGGATTCGGATTACAGATGCGGATTTGCATTTTTCACAATCTTAAAGGTTACGTCAAAACAAATTGACGGATTTTAATAAAATATCGCCCACAAACAGATCTTAGCCCATGGACGACTCCAATAAATTTTGGTGATGATCCTTTTCCAGATCCGGATTCGAGATCCAGATTTTCATTTTTCACAATTTTAAAGATTACATAAAAACAAATTGACGGATTTTGTCGAAATATCCCTCTCAGATAGAAATTTGGCCATAGACGACTCCAATAGATTTTGGTAATGATCCAGTTCCGGATTCCAGATCCGAATTTGATTTTTTCACAATTTTAAAGATTACGTCAAAACAAATTGACGGATTTTTACAAAATATCCACCTCAGACAGACCTTAGGCCATGGACGACTCCAATATATTTTGGTGATGATCCGGTTCCGGATTCGGATTACAGATCCGGATTTGCATTTTTCACAATCTTAAAGGTAATGTTAAAACAAATTGACGGATTTTGATAAAATATCGCCCACAATCAGATCTTAGCACATGGACGACTCCAATGAATTTTGGTGCTGATCTGGTTCCGGATCTGATTCCAGATCCAGATTTGTATTTTTCACAATTCTATAGATTACATCAAAACAAATTGATGGATTTTGTCGAAATATCCCTCTCAGATAGATCTTAAGCCATAGACGACTCCAATAAATTTTGGTGATCCGGTTCCGGATTCAGATTACAGATCTGGATTTGCATTTTTCACAATCTTAAAGGTTATGTCAAAACAAATTGACGGATTTTAAATAAAATATCGCCCACAAACAGATCTTAGCCCATGGACGACTCCAATAAATTTTGGTGATGATCCGGTTCAAAGATCCAGATTTGTATTTTTCACAATTTTATAGATCAAATCAAAACAAATAGACGGATTTTGTCGAAATATCCACCTCAGATAGAATTTTGGCCATGGACGACTCCAATAAATTTTGGTGAAGATCCGGTTCCGGATTCCAGATCCGAATTTGATTTATTCACAATATTAAAGATTACGTCAAAACAAATTGACGGATTTTGACGAAATATCCACCTCAGATAGATCTTAGGCCATGGACGACTCCAATAAATTTTGGTGAAGATCCGGTTCCGGATTCCAGATCCGAATTTGATTTATTCACAATATTAAAGATTACGTCAAAACAAATTGACGGATTTTGACGAAATATCCACCTCAGATAGATCTTAGGCCATGGACGACTCCAATGAATTTTGGTGAAGATCCGGTTCCGGATTCCAGATCCGAATTTGATTTATTCACAATATTAAAGATTACGTCAAAACAAATTGACGGATTTTGACGAAATATCCACCTCAGATAGATCTTAGGCCATGGAAGACTCCAATATATTTTGGTGATGATCCGGTTCCGGATTCAGATTACAGATCTAGATTTGCATTTTCACAATCTTAAAGGTTATGGCAAAACAAATTGACGGATTTTAATGAAATATCGCCCAGAAACAGATCTTATGCCATGGACGACTCCAATATATTTTGGTGATGATCCGGTTCCGGATTCCAGCTCCGGATATGCTTTTTTTAAAGATTACGCCAAAACAAAATGACGGATTTTTACAAAATATCCACCTCAGATAGACCTTAGGCCATGGATGACTCCAATATATTTTGGTGATGATCTGGTTCCGGATTCAGATTACAGATCCGGATTTGTATTTTTCACAATTTTAAAGATTACGTCAAAACAAATTGATGGATTTTAATAAAATATCGCCCGCAAACAGATCTTAGGCCATGGACAACTCCAATATATTTTGGCAATGACCCAGAAGCAGATTTTGGATCATTATTTGATTTTTCACAATCTTCATTTTAAAGATTAAGTCAACGTCGCCCTATGGCGGACGTCAGAAATCTCTGATTGCTCTTGTTTCAAAATGACGTTTCCCAGGAATTAATTCAATAGTTCATATAGTCCCGTCGTTAAGCTTAATGAGATCATTGATAAGACAAGATAAAAAAAAAAAGATTATTCATTCTCTAGCAGGATTCAAAAGTTTTTAATTTTCCAGTGAAGTAGACGATTATTCATTAACTTTTCAATTTCATCATTCAGAGAAGTGAGTTATGGAAGATATGGTTATTTCTTTTATCGGGATTTTGGTTAAAATTTAGATGTGATAAAAATAAAGATTAAGAAAAATTAAGGTTATCGAGACTTGGTTAAATCCAGAGTGAGAGGCAACCGAATATTAATAAATAGCGATATGCAATTTAATCTGGCTGAAAATTGCATGAACGGACATGCATTGTGCAATATTGCAGTTCCCGATAATTCTGTTATGAGAGAGAGAGAGAGAGAGAGAGAGAGAGAGAGAGAGAGAGAGAGAGAGAGAGAGAGAGAGAGAGAGAGAGAGAGAGAGAGAGTTCTTATGATCTTGTCTAACTTATTTTTGAACTCATTTACCGTGTTACTGTTTACTACATCCGCTGGAAGTCTTCCATGTATTTGCTATAATTTATGTAATGAAATTACCACATTCAGTGGAGTTGTATCTTTTCAATTCCTGTAACACCCAACTTCATTTGTTACCCCCCCCCCTCTCTCTCTCTCTCTCTCTATCTCTCTCTCTCTCTCTCTCTCTCTCTCTCTCTCTCTCTCTCTCTCCAAAGAAAGAAGTTTCAGAACCATGTCTTTGAATATATACAGTACATACAAATATATATAAGACTAATTGTTTATATATATATATATACATATATATATATATATATATATATATATATATATATGTATATATATATATATATATGTATGTATGTATGTATAAACAAATTTACACCTCATATTAGGTTCGAACCTTGCAAATGAAAGGCAAGGATGCTCTCAATCATTTAGCAGAAACCACAAAAGATTTTATAGTTACCTTGCCTCTTTCTAAAGAGACTAGGATTCGACCCCAATATGAGATAGAAATGTATATCTATTGAGAACTATATTGTGTTGATTTTCATCATTCCATGTGTATATATATATATATATATATATATATATACATATATAAATATTGTAAATACATACATACATATGTATACACATACACACACACACACACATATATATATAAAACAAAAGTCAGAGGGAAATTATAAAATACTTTAGTAACTAGCGTTTTTGTGTAATTTAATACACACTTCTTCAGGGTACAATAAAAGGTAGGCACTCAAAGTATTTTATCATTGCTCTCTGGCTTTTGCTATATATATATATATATATATATATATATATATATATATATATATATATAGATATATATGTACATATATACAGTACATACATATATATATATATACATATGAATATATATTGGTAGGTTTGTGACTTGGCATTCGATTCATGATAAATTTTGCACATTTAAAGGGGTTTTTCGTATTTCAAATATGCCATATATATTAATACATTAAAGTCTGGATTTTTTTAACGACCTTGGGATCAGAGCCCCAAGCGAAATCACTAAAAGATTATAGTATCTGACCGGCCGGGTTTCGAACCCTGGTCCAGGATACTTGTATGACATTGACCATATCACTGAGTGATTTCGCCTGGGGCTCTGATCCCGAGTTCGTTAAGAAAATTCAGACGTTAATGTATTCATATATGGCTTATTTGAAATATGGAAAACTCGTCTAAATGTGCAAAATTTATCATTAATCGAATGCCAAGTCACAAACCTACCAATTAGTTACGATGGTGAAGATGGGTTGATTTCAATTCTAAGTGCAAAAAACCTGAATTCGACAAGTATATGTACAAAAGAATTGTCATTGACTTTTATCTTTCTTCGTGGCTCAGTAGTATGGTCAATGTCATACAAGTATCCTGGACCAGGTTTCGAAACCAGGCCGGTCAGATACTATAGTCTTTGAGTGATTTCGCCTGGGGCGAAAGATCCCGAGGTCGTTAAGAGAATCCAGACTTTAATGTACTAATATGTATGGCTTATTTGAGATATATATATATATATATATATATATATATATATATATATATATACATATATATATATATATATATATATATATATATATAGTATATATATATAGTATTTATATATATATATATATATATATATATAATACCACAAACCTATACATGTATGCATGACTGTATTGACTTATGCAAAATATTTTATTTGTATCCGGAAAAATCCAGTTACACCCAGAATTGATAACACATATCTCTCTCATCTTATTCGCTCAAATTTCCCAACCTCTCTCAAACTTAATCTCAAACGTCTATCAGCTTTTGGGGCTTCGGAACGAATATCAATTATATCTCGGCTCTAATCATTCAAAAAAAAAGAAGGCCTGAGCTTGTAAGATGTCATTTACATCAGGGTACGTAGGAAATTCATACCAAGATATCTGCTTCAGTTAGAACATTCTTCCTTCCGCATTTGATTTGAATAAAGAATATGAATGTTCCTAGGTGCTGGAGTTGGGAGGCCTTACCTCACCTTACCTTATTCCCTTATTCTATGTTTGGGTTCCCCCAGGTCCCTTGTGAGGCAGTCAGTACTGAGGTGTAACATAGTGGGGTAATCCTGTAGCCGCACAATGAAGGCGAAGTTGAAACTTGAATAAAACAGGTTTAAAGGCAGCTCATGACTGACAGAGGCAAGAGACAGTGCCAATGCTCTAGCTAGCTGGACAATGCTCTAGAGACTGAATATTATACACATGATCAACGCCCAAGTCCTTTCTCCACCCAAGCTAGGACCAGGGAGGCAAAGGCAATGGCTGCTGATGAATTAGAAGGCAAACCTCTAGGCTCCCCCCCAAAAACCCCATCCTTAGGTCAAAAGGATGGTGAGGTTGCGGACACAAGAAACTATTGAGCTTGAGCGGGACTCGAACTCCAGTCTGGCAAATTTTCAGGAAGGGACGTTTCCTATAGACCACCAGAACCCTGGAAGGCTGCATCGAACCCTAGTCGAGAAAATCACCAGGCAGGGACGTTTCCTATAGACCACCACAACCCTGGAAGGCTCTAGGAACGTAGGTATAGTAGAAAGCTGAAAAGCGGGCGCTGGTAGGTGGCAACGAGACGTTTCTTTACTGTGGACCTTGCTAGTTCAATGATGTGGCCTTCAATACTCTTACTCAACCAACAAGTCAAATAAACAACTAAAATCATTATTTCAAGGGAACGTGACCAAAGGTGAGAGAAAGGTGGGGATGGTGAGAGATGGAAGAAAAATAGAAATGGTAATAAACTAGAAATGGTTGGATAATGGAAGATAATTTGAAGTCAATCTAAATATCAAAACGCTGATGACATTCAATTACCACTATATTAAGGGTTGTGGTGGCCGATGTGGTAACGTCCCTGACTGGTGAACACCAGACTGGGGTTTGAGTCCCGCTCAAACTCCGAGTTTCTTTGGCCGCTGCAACCTCACCATCCTTGTGCGCTAAGAATATGGGGTTTAAGGGAGCCTATAGGTCTATCTGCTGAGTTATCAGCAGCCATTGCCTGGCCCTCCTTGGTCCTAGCTTGGGTGGAGAGCAGGCTTGGACGCTAATCATATGATATACTCGTATGCTTGATAGGGCAATATCACTATCCCATGCTTCTGCCATTCATGAGCGACCTCTAAGACTTTAAATCTTTAAATAATTATGTGTGATGTTGCTAATTAGTTTATTTCGTTTCATTGAACTGTTAAGATCTAGATGTGCACACACACACACACACACACATATATATATATATATATATATATATATATATATATATATATATATATATACATATGTATATATGTAAAGACAATTATTTCACATTTAAAAGTGTTTTTCATATATTCATATGCCATAAATACTTCTTAATATCGAATTCACTCTACCTTGGGATCAGAGACCCAAAGGGGGATTAGCTATAAAGCTAATCCCTCTTTGGGTCTCTGATCCCAAGGTAGAGCTTCTGGTCGGCCAAGGATTCGAACCCGGACCAAGTCGAAACTGAGATTCCAGTGACTTAACCTCTTTGTAGCTCAGCGGTAATTCACTGAAACATCAGTTTTGACTTGGTCTTGGCTCGATTCCTTGGCCGACAAGAAGTTATTATCATAAAACTAATTCCCCCTTGGGTTTGTGATCCCGAGGCAGAGCGAATTCAATATTAAAATGTGTTTATGGCTTATATGAATATACTGTATATGTAAATATATGTGTGTGTATATATATATATATATATATAATATATATATATATATGCATATATATATGCATATATATATATATATATATATATATATATATAGTACATATATATACATTAATGTATATATGTATATGTATATATATATATATATATTACATATATATACATTAATGTATATATGTATATATGTATATGTATAAATGTATATATACATATATGTATATACATATACATTATATATATATATATATATATATATATATATATATATATACATTATATATACATATATACATTATATATATACATATATATATATATATATATATATATATATACAAATACATAGTCTGACTCCATGTATCTCAGGAAGTATCACAGAAAATCCAGTTTCCCCAGAACTATTTTTGCTGATCAAGGTGAACTATGAAGGGATTATTCGACATCCAACACTGATAAGTACATTCTAATTCTGTTTTCACTCTTGACGTATCAAATGTAAACTATATGAATTATAGCACGTCTTTCTATCTTCTTTCAGACTGGCCGAGAGAGAGAGAGAGAGAGAGAGAGAGAGAGAGAGAGAGAGAGAGAGAGATGAATCATAACATTAAACCATTTTAAGTTTCGAAAACAGAATATTGAAAATCTGTGATGAGAGAGAGAGAGAGAGAGAGAGAGAGAGAGAGAGAGAGAGAGACTATCGGTGGGGTGAGGAACAAGAAGTCTTGAGTATGAGAGAGAGAGAGAGAGAGAGAGAGAGAGAGAGAGAGAGAGAGAGAAGAGAGATCATAACATTAAACCATTTTAAGTTTCAAAAACAAAATATTGAAAATCTGTGATGAGAGAGAGAGAGAGAGAGAGAGAGAGAGAGAGAGAGAGAGAGAAATATCGGTGGGGTGAAGAACGAGAAGTTGAGAGAGAGAGAGAGAGAGAGAGAGAGAGAGAGAGAGAGAGAGAGAGAGAGAGACCTCGTTTAAGATAGAGAACATCAATGTTTTCTTAAGTACTGTACATTTCAAGATTGATAAAATCTCATTTTTAATCATATTTTTTTTCCTTAATTAATGCGAGAAATATTCCAATCATGTTGATGTATATTTTGTTCTATTTTTGTAGAGGTAATATACTGTACAGGGACGAACAATAAAATCGTAATATTTAAAAACAGCGAAGACCAATAAAATCTTAACTTAAAAACAGTGAGGAAATATAAAATTGTAATTAAAAATTTTGTCGAACAATAAAATCGTAATTTAAAATCATTGAAGAAAAATAGAATCTTAATTCAAAACATTGACTAACAACAAAATCGTTATCTAAAATCATTGACGAACAATAAAATCGTAACCTTGAACAGTGATGAACAATAAAATCTTAATTTAAAAACATTAAAGAACAAAAAAATCATAATTAAAAAATATTAAAGAACAATAAAATCATACTTTAAAAACAATGAAGAACAATAACATCGTAATTTAAAAACATTGAAGAACAATAAAATTGTAATTAAAAACATTAAAGAACAATAAAATCATAATTAAAAAATATTAAAGAACAATAAAATCATACTTTAAAAACACTGACGAGCAATAAAATCGTAATCTAGAAACATTGATGAACAATAAAATCGTAATTTAAGAACATTGACGAACAATAAATTCGTAATTTAAAAACATTGACGATCAATAAAATCGTAATTTAAAAACATTGAAGAACAATAAAATCGTAATTTAAACACATTGACGAACAATAAAACCGTAATTTACAAACAGTGATGAACAATAAAATCGTAAATTAAAAACATTGAATAACAATAAAATTGTAATATAAAAACATTGAAGAATAATAAAATCGTAATATAAAAACATTGACGAAGAATAAAATCGTAATCTACAAACAGTGATGAACAATAAAACCGTAAATTAAAAACATTGAAGAACAATAAAATCGTAATATAACAACATTGACGAACAATAAAATCGTAATTTAAAAACATTGAAGAACAATAAAATCGTAATTTAAAAACATTGAAGAACAATAAAATCGTAATTTAAAAACATTGAAGAACAATAAATCGTAATTTAAAAACATTGACGAACAATAAAATCGTAATTTAAAATCATTGAAGAAAAATAGAATCTTTATTTAAAAACACTGACGAACAATAAAATCGTAATTTAGAAACAGGGATGAACAATAAGATCGTAAATTAAAAACATTGAAGAACCATAAAATCGTAATTTAAAAACGTTGGCGAACAATAAAATCGTAACCTTGAACAGTGATGTACAATAAAATCGTAATTTAAAAACATTAAAGAACAATAAAATCCTAATTCAAAAATATTAAAGAACAATAAAATCATACTTTACAAACACTAACGAACAATAAAATCGTAATCTAGAAACATTGATGAACAATAAAACCGTAATTAAAAAACAGTGAAGAACAATAAAATCGTAATCTACAAACAGTGATGAACAATAAAACCGTAAATTAAAAACAGTGAAGAACAATAAAATCGTAAATTAAAAACAGTGAAGAACAATAAAATCGTAATTTAAAAACATTGAAGAACAATAAAATCGTAATTTAAAAAAATTGATGAACAATGAAATCGTAATTTAAAAGCAGTGATGAAAAAAAAAATAATTAAAAAACAAAATCGTTAAATGGTTTCCCCAGACTAATGTGGATTGATTTTCTAAATATCTTAATATATATATATATATATATATATATATACACACATATATATATATATATATATATATATATATATATATATATATATATACTTTTACAAGATATTTATATACATTTAGACTAATAGTCGAAACATATTTCTATAATCAAATAGATTCGAAGAGTAATTTCAATATTTTGCCACTTTTCATCAAAGCAGGTCTTGGGAAAAGTCTAAATTTAGCGCTCGTAAACATTAGAGTTAAAAATAAACTTTGTAATGACCACATTTTGCTCGAGTCACCAAATCTAAATTTGGTTCTTCAGTTGATGTCTGGAAAAAGGAAAAAATTCTTCAGAAATATTCTTGAGAAATATTCTTAAGAAATGTCGCAAAGTCCAGCCAATTACTGATAGAAAAATCGATAAACTCTCTCTCTCTCTCTCTCTCTCTCTCTCTCTCTCTCTCTCTCTCTCAAAATATATTAAGGAACAAAAGTAAATTGTTAAAGTTTACATTATATTGAAATTTTTTTGTTAGTAAATTAGGATCGATGAAGAAACTCTCTCTCTCTCTCTCTCTCTCTCTCTCTCTCTCTCTCTCTCTCTCTAAAATATATTATGGAAAAAAAAATAAATGATTAAAGTTTACATAATAATGAATTTTTTTTGGGGGGGGAAAATATGAATCGATGAAGAAACTCTCTCTCTCTCTCTCTCTCTCTCTCTCTCTCTCTCTCTCTCAAGATATATTATGGAACAAAAAAATTATTAAAGTTTACATTATGTTAAAATAATTTTTGTTAGGAAATAGGAATCGATGAAGAAACTCTCTCTCTCTCTCTCTCTCTCTCTCTCTCTCTCCTTTGATGTCCTCTGGTGTAGTGTATCGATATATTTGCCCAATGTTTGTGACTTGGCATTCTATTAATGATAAATTTTTCACATTTAGACGTATTTTTCATATTCAAATAACCCATTTATTTTTGAAACATTAATGTGTGGATTCTCTTAACAACCTCGGGATCTGAACCCCAGGCGAAATCACACAAAGAAAATCCAGACATTAATGTACAAAGTATATATGGATTATTTGAATATGAAAAACACGTTTAAATGTGCAAAATTTATCATTAATCGAATGCCAATTTACAAACATACTAATTAGCTACGATGGTGAAGATGAGTTGATTTCAATTCCAAGTACAAAAAACCTTAATTCAACAGGTATAAGTACGGAAGAATTGTCATTGACTTTATCTTTCTTCGTGGCTAAGTGGTAAGTCACTGTTCATACAAGTTTCCTGGACCAGGGTTCGACTCCTGGCGGGTCAGAAGCTGTTGTCTTTGAGTGATTTCGCCAGGGGCTATGATCTCGAGGTCGTTAAGAGAATCCAGACATTAATGTATAAAAAATATATGGATGATTTAAATATGAAAAACGCGTCTAAATGTGCAAAATTTATCATTAATCGAATGCCAAGTCACAAACATACCAATTAGCTACGATGGTGAAGATGGGTTGATTTCAATTCCAAGTACAAAAAACATGAATTCGACAGGTATAAATACGGAAGAATTGACATTGATTTTCATCTTTCTTCGTGGCCAGGTGGTAAGTCACTGTTCATACAAGTGTCTATATTTGATTATATAGACACAAATTAGTTTATATATATATATATATATATATATATATATATATATATATATATATATATATATATATATATATATATATATATATATATATATATATATATATATATATATATATATGGACAGAAAACGTTGGATTGACGACCTAAGAAAATTTGCAGATATAGACTGGTATAGTAAGACCATAAACATACGAGGGTGGAATAACATGTCTGAGGCCTTTGTCCTGCAGTGGTCTAGCAAAGGACGATGATGATGATGATGATGATTATTATTTTATATGTAAATATATATATATATATATATATATATATATATATATATATATATATATATATATGTATATATATATATATATATATATATATATATATATATATATATCTATATATATACAGTATACAGTATATATATATATATATATATATATATATATATATATATATATATATACATATATATAGATATATATATATATATATATTATATATATATATGGTATATATATTATATATATATATATATATAACGTTTGATAAATTGATTTGCGACAGAAATTGGTAGAACTTTATCATATTCGCATTGATATATTTTCAGTTTCAATTATTTCCAAAATTTCTGAGCTGACATTTAAAATAGAGCAAATAAACACATGGGAAAAAGTAGGTCACTTATATGAATATAAATTATTAATCTTTTATGGGATTTTGATGATAACTCTCATTGGTATCATATATATTAAAATGACCGAATTTTATTTAGACCAATAACTGATATTGTATATATTGCGAATAGTAAAATGGGAGCAAAGTGTATTACACTTATGCTAATTATGTTCGTAAATTGATTGATAATGCGTTGTACTTCAAAAGGGACATATTTTTTAATTTTGAATCTTTCCCATTTAATGAATTATGTAATTGTATATGTAATTGTGTTTACAAGTTGATTGATAATGAGCTGTACTTGAAAAGGGACATCCTGTAAGTTTGAATCTGTCCCATTTCAAGAATTGTGTAATTGTGTTTACAAATTGAATGATAAAGTGAAGCACTTGAAAAGGGACGTACTGTAAGTTTGAATTTCTCCCATTTCATGAATTGTGTAATTGTGTTTACAAGTTGATTGATAAAGTGAAGTACTTGAAAAGGGGCGTACTGTAAGTTTGAATCTCTCCCATTTCATGAATTGTGTAATTGTGTTCACAAATTGAATGATAATGTGCTGTACTTGAAAAGGGACGTACTGTAAGTTTGAATGTCTCCCATTTCATGAATTGTGTAATTGTGTTTACAAGTTGATTGATAAAGTGAAGTACTTGAAAAGGGACATACTGTGTTTGAATCTGTCCCATTTCATGAATTGTGTAATTGTGTTTACAAGTTGATTGATAATATGAAGTACTTGAAAAGGAACATACTGTAAGTTTGGATCTCTTTCATTTCATGAATTGTGTAATTGTGTTTACAAGTTGATTGATAATGTGATGTACTTGAAAAGGAACATACTGTAAGTTTGGATCTCTTTCATTTCATGAATTGTGTAATTGTGTTTATAAGTTGATTGATAATGTGATGTACTTGAAAAGGAACATACTGTAAGTTTGGATCTCTCTCATTTTATGAATTGTGTAATTGTGTTTACAAGTTGATTGATAATATGAAGTACTTGAAAAGGGACATACTGTAAGTTTGGATCTCTTTCATTTCATGAATTGTGTAATTGTGTTTACAAGTTGATTGATAATGTGATGTACTTGAAAAGGGACATACTGTAAGTTTGGATCTCTCTCATTTTATGAATTGTGTAATTGTGTTTACAAGTTGATTGATAATGTGATGTACTTGAAAAGACACATACTGTAAGTTTGGATCTCTTTCATTTCATGAATTGTGTAATTGAGTTTACAAGTTGATTGATAATGTGATGTACTTGAAAAGTGACATACTGTAAGTTTGGATCTCTTTCATTTCATGAATTGTGTAATTGTGTTTACAAGTTGATTGATAATATGAAGTACTTGAAAAGGAACATACTGTAAGTTTGGATCTCTTTCATTTCATGAATTGTGTAATTGTGTTTACAAGTTGATTGATAATATGAAGTACTTGAAAAGGAACATACTGTAAGTTTGAATCTCTCCCATTTCATGAATTGTGTAATTGTGTTTCAAGTTGATTGATAATGTGATGTACTTGAAAAGGGACATACTGTAAGTTTGGATCTCTTTCATTTCATGAATTGTGTAATTGTGTTTACAAGTTGATTGATAATATGAAGTACTTGAAAAAGAACATACTGTAAGTTTGGATCTCTTTCATTTCATGAATTGTGTAATTGTGTTTACAAGTTGATTGATAATGTGATGTACTTGAAAAGGAACATACTGTAAGTTTGGATCTCTTTCATTTCATGAATTGTGTAATTGTGTTTACAAGTTGATTGATAATATGAAGTACTTGAAAAGGGACATACTGTAAGTTTGAATCTCTCCCATTTCATGAATTGTGTAATTGTGTTTACAAGTTGATTGATAATATGAAGTACTTGAAAAGGAACATACTGTAAGTTTGGATCTCTTTCATTTCATGAATTGTGTAATTGTGTTTACAAGTTGATTGATAATGTGATGTACTTGAAAAGGAACATACTGTAAGTTTGGATCTCTTTCATTTCATGAATTGTGTAATTGTGTTTATAAGTTGATTGATAATGTGATGTACTTGAAAAGGAACATACTGTAAGTTTGGATCTCTCTCATTTTATGAATTGTGTAATTGTGTTTACAAGTTGATTGATAATATGAAGTACTTGAAAAGGGACATACTGTAAGTTTGGATCTCTTTCATTTCATGAATTGTGTAATTGTGTTTACAAGTTGATTGATAATGTGATGTACTTGAAAAGGGACATACTGTAAGTTTGGATCTCTCTCATTTTATGAATTGTGTAATTGTGTTTACAAGTTGATTGATAATGTGATGTACTTGAAAAGACACATACTGTAAGTTTGGATCTCTTTCATTTCATGAATTGTGTAATTGAGTTTACAAGTTGATTGATAATGTGATGTACTTGAAAAGTGACATACTGTAAGTTTGGATCTCTTTCATTTCATGAATTGTGTAATTGTGTTTACAAGTTGATTGATAATATGAAGTACTTGAAAAGGAACATACTGTAAGTTTGGATCTCTTTCATTTCATGAATTGTGTAATTGTGTTTACAAGTTGATTGATAATATGAAGTACTTGAAAAGGGACATACTGTAAGTTTGAATCTCTCCCATTTCATGAATTGTGTAATTGTGTTTACAAGTTGATTGATAATATGAAGTACTTGAAAAGGAACATACTGTAAGTTTGGATCTCTTTCATTTCATGAATTGTATAATTGTGTTTACAAGTTGATTGATAATGTGATGTACTTGAAATGGGACATACTGTAAGTTTGGATCTCTTTCATTTCATGAATTGTGTAATTGTGTTTACAAGTTGATTGATAATGTGATGTACTTGAAAAGGAACATACTGTAAGTTTGGATCTCTTTCATTTCATGAATTGTGTAATTGTGTTTCAAGTTGATTGATAATGTGATGTACTTGAAAAGGGACATACTGTAAGTTTGGATCTATTTCATTTCATGAATTGTGTAATTGTGTTTACAAGTTGATTGATAATATGAAGTACTTGAAAAAGAACATACTGTAAGTTTGGATCTCTCCCATTTCATGAATTGTGTAATTGTGTTTACAAGTTGATTGATAATATGAAGTACTTGAAAAGGGACATACTGTAAGTTTGAATCTCTTTCATTTCATGAATTGTGTAATTGTGTTTACAAGTTGATTGATAATATGAAGTACTTGAAAAGGGACATACTGTAAGTTTGAATCTCTCCCATTTCATGAATTGTGTAATTGTGTTTACAAGTTGATTGATAATATGAAGTACTTGAAAAGGAACATACTGTAAGTTTGGATCTCTCCCATTTCATGAATTGTGTAATTGTGTTTACAAGTTGATTGATAATGTGAAGTACTTGAAAAGGGACATACTGTAAGTTTGGATCTCTTTCATTTCATGAATTGTGTAATTGTGTTTACAAGTTGATTGATAATGTGATGTACTTGAAAAGGGACATACTGTAAGTTTGGATCTCTTTCATTTCATGAATTGTGTAATTGTGTTTACAAGTTGATTGATAATATGAAGTACTTGAAAAGGAACATACTGTAAGTTTGAATCTCTCCCATTTCATGAATTGTGTAATTGTGTTTACAAGTTGATTGATAATATGAAGTACTTGAAAAGGAACATACTGTAAGTTTGAATCTCTCCCATTTCATGAATTGTGTAATTGTGTTTACAAGTTGATTGATAAAGAGAAGTACTTGAAAAGTGACATATTGTAAGTTTGAATCTCTCCCATTTCATGAATTGTGTAATTGTGTTTACAAGTTGATTGATAAAGTGCTGTACTTGAAAAGGGACATACTGTAAGTTTGATCTGTCCCATTTCATGAATTGTGTAATTGTGTTCACAAGTTGATTGATAATGTGAAGTACTTGAAAAGGGACATACTGTAAGTTTGAATCTGTCACATTTCATGAATTGTGTAATTGTGTTTACAAGTTGATTGATAAAGTGAAGTACTTGAAAAGGGACATACTGTAAGTTTGATCTGTCCCATTTCATGAATTGTGTAATTGTGTTCACAAGTTGATTGATAATGTGAAGTACTTGAAAAGGGACATACTGTAAGTTTGAATCTCTCCCATTTCATGAATTGTGTAATTGTGTTTACAAGTTGATTGATAAAGTGAAGTACTTGAAAAGTGACATACTGTAAGTTTGAATCTCTCCCATTTCATGAATTGTGTAATTGTGTTTACAAGTTGATTGATAAAGTGCTGTACTTGAAAAGGGACATACTGTAAGTTTGATCTGTCCCATTTCATGAATTGTGTAATTGTGTTCACAAGTTGATTGATAATGTGAAGTACTTGAAAAGGGACATACTGTAAGTTTGAATCTGTCCCATTTCATGAATTGTGTAATTGTGTTCACAAGTTGATTGATAATGTGAAGTGCTTGAAAAGGGACATACTGTGAGTTTGAATCTCTCCCATTTCATGAATTGTGTAATTGTGTTTACAAGTTGATTGATAATGTATTGTACTTGAAAAGGGACATACTGTAATTTTGCATATCTCCCATTTCACGAATTGTGTAATTGTGTTTACAAGTTGATTGATAATGTGAAGTACTTGAAAAGGGACATACTGTAAGTTTGAATCTCTCCCATTTCACGAATTGTGTAATTGTGTTTACAAGTTGATTGATAATGTGAAGTACTTGAAAAGGGACATACAGTAAGTTTGAATGTCTCCCATTTCATGAATTGTGTAATTGTGTTTACAAGTTGATTGATAAAGTGAAGTACAAAAAAGGGACATACTGTAAGTTTGAATCTCTCCCAACTCATGAATTGTGTAATTGTGTTCACAAGTTGATTGATAAAGTGAAGTACTTGAAAAGGGACATACTGTAAGTTTGAATCTCTCCCATTTCATGAATTGTGTAATTGTGTTTACAAGTTGATTGATAAAGTGAAGTACAAAAAAGGGACATACTGTAAGTTTGAATCTCTCCCAACTCATGAATTGTGTAATTGTGTTCACAAGTTGATTGATAAAGTGAAGTACATGAAAAGGGACATACTGTAAGTTTGAATCTCTCCCATTTCATGAATTGTGTAATTGTGTTTACATGTTGATTGATAATGTGCTGTACTTGAAAAGGGACATACTGTAAGTTTGAATCTCTCCCATTTCATAAATTGTGTAATTGGGTTTACAAATCGATTGATAAAATGAAGTACTTGAAAAGGGACATACTGAAGTTTGAATCTCTCATTTCATGAATTGTGTAATTGGGTTCACAAGTTGATTGATAATGTGAAGTACTTGAAAAGGGACATACTGTGGGTTTGAATCTCCCCCATTTCATGAATTGTGTAATTGTGTTTACAAGTTGATTGATAATATGAAGTGCTTGAAAAGGGACATACAGTAAGTTTGAATCTCTCCCATTTCCTGAATTGTGTAATTGTGTTTACAAGTTGATTGATAATGCAATGCTACACAGCACGTGTTTCATACACGCTCATACAGCGAAATGCTAATGCTCTTTTATCACTCTCTCTCTCCCGCACTGATAAGAGAAAAACCTTTTTAAGCTTGCAATAGCATGTTTCACATTGTTTGAATTATTGTGACATTGTTGCCCTCAACCATTTATACATAAGCTCGTTATTTTGTTGAATAAACCCAGCTTGCATTCACCTCGCCTGTCTGTTAGTCACCGCCACACAATGCACTAGAAAAGGGATATACATTCATGAACTGCGAAATAATGATAAGAACATTAAATAATTTATTGTCTCATTAATTATGAATCACTTTGAATGGAAACTTCGAAACCATATCAAGAAATAGATCAAAGGCTCCAGGGGATAGAAAATTATATATTTACACTTGTACGCGACCCATAAAAAAATGACAGATAAGTATCTATATAGATATGCACGCGCACGCACACACACAGATTCAACCCTTCCCACCCCTCCTCTTTCCTAACTACTATCCCTCTCACTACGGTATGACTACTCTCCCTTATCGACCCATTAAGAGTGACCGGAAAGGAGTATATATATATATATATATATATATATATATATATATATATATGTATATATATATGTATATATATATATATATATATATATATATATATATATATATATATATATATTATTACTAGCTAAGCTACAACCCTAGTTGGAAAAGAAAGATGCTATAAGTCCAAGGTCTCCAACCGGGAAAAATGGCCCAGTGAGGAAAGGAAATAAGGAAATAAATAAACGATATAAGAAGTAATGAACAATTAAAATAAAATAGTTCAAAAGTAATA
Source organism: Palaemon carinicauda (assembly GCF_036898095.1). NCBI lineage: Eukaryota > Metazoa > Arthropoda > Malacostraca > Decapoda > Palaemonidae > Palaemon > Palaemon carinicauda. Next base: position 149,900,397 of record NC_090736.1, on the reverse strand, counting down.
ACAACATCAAAACAGATCTTACATATACAAACTTTAAAAAGAGACTTAAGTAAGTCTGTTCAACATAAAAAAATTGCTGTAACTTTGATCTTTTGAGGTTCTACCGGTTGAACTACCTGATTAGGAAGATAAGTTGTACAGAATTATGGAAAATCTTTTGCAATATGCATAACGAATTATTTGAACGACGGTGCTAGATACTCGAAACAAGGTAGAATGAAAGAATCAAAACACTTCCTCATAATAGATTGATCACCGAAATCTTAAAAGATTTTCTCAATAAGCCTATTTTTTGTGCATGAAGACACAGACCTAATGTGTTTCTCAAAAGTAAATTTGTTGTCAAGAATCACACCTAAACTTTTGAAAGTCATATAGTGTTAAGGGAACATTATCAATGATGAGATCCGGATGTTGAGAAGCCACTGTCCTCGGCCTACTTACAATCATACTTTGAGTTTTGTCAGGATTCAACTTCATACCCCATAATTTTCACCATTCACTAATTTTAGCTAGATCTCTATTGAGGGATTCAGCAAACCCAGATCTAAATTCAGGAGATGGAATTAATGCAAAGAGAGTAGCATCATCTGCATATGCACTGAGCTTGTTTTCTAGACCAAACCACATGTCATGTGTATATAGTATGAAAAGTAATGGGCCAAGAACACTACCCTGTGGAACACCAGATATCACATTCCTATACTCACTATGGTGCCCATCAACAACAATTTTTGCGATCTTGTACTTAAAAATTCAATAATAATGCTAAGAAACGACCCACCGACTCCCAACTCTTGAATTTGAAAACAAGGTCCTAAGGATAAACACGGCCAAAGACAGCACTAAAATCAAGGCCAATCATACGAACTTCCTGACCACAATCAAGGGATTTCTTTGCAGCATTGGAGATTGTAAGACGGGCATCACATGCTCCAAGGCCTTTACGAAAACCAAATTGCAAACTAGGGAACATATGGTAACCTTCAGCAAGCCTATCTAGACGTTTTGCCAAAAGACGTTCAAAAACTCTAGATAATATGGGCGCTATGGAAATTTGGCGGTAATCAGCTGGACTTGAGCTACCACAAACGCTTTTACATAGTGGAGTAACATTATCAATTCTCCAACAAAAAAAGCTCCTTTTCCTGCTAACTTGCTCAAAATAACAGATAACTTTGGAGCTAAGAAACCTGCAGTCTTTATAAAAAAACAAATAAAAAATGCTATTTGGATCTACACCTCCGTAGGAATTAAGGTCCATCCAAGACCGAAAAGATAAACGAGTTAGTTTACCCGTAGGAAAACATAAACGAGGAAGACCAAGATACTCATTAAAAAAAAAAATCATCTCAATATTTGCTAAACTGAAAAAAAGATCTTTAAAACCATTTTTTCCTTAATCTAGGTTTGCGATGGCCTCTTGGAAACGTACCTGCCTGGCGATTTCCCGCTCAAGGTCGATAGTTTCTTGTAGTATTTGTAACCTCACTATCCTTGTGAGCTAGAGATGGGGCAGTTTGGGGGAGCCTATAGGTCTACCTACTGAGTCATCAGCAGCCATTGCCTGGACCTCCCTGATCAAAGCTTTGGTGGAGAGGGTTCATGGGCGCTGATCATATACATACATACATATATATATATATATATATATATATATATATATATATATATATATATATACATATATATATATACATATATATATATATATATATATATATATATATATATATATATGTATATATATACATAAAATTCTACCTCATACTTGGGACCGAACGCTAACCCCTTCTAATGAAAGGCCAGGTCGAAACCAACCATGGCCTTTCATTAGAAGGGGCCAGCGTTCGATCCCAAGTATGAGGTAGAAATTTATTTCTATTTGAACACGATGCTGTGTTGATATTCATCCATATATAAATGTATATATATATATATATATATATATATATATATATATATATATATAAATATATATGTATGTGTATGTATACATATATATACATATACATATATATATATATATATATATATATATATATATATATATATATATATATATATATATATATATATATATATATGATCAGTCTCTAGGGCATTGTCACTGTCCCCTGCCTCTGCC
>NC_090736.1:149888269-149893269 GCF_036898095.1 Palaemon carinicauda | reverse complement strand
AGTAAACCCGTTGCAATCCTTGCAGCGGGACATCAAAGCTGCTTTGAGGGTGCAATGAAAACGTTCCATTCCATTGGCAGCGGGGTTGTAGGCCGTTGTCTGATGTAGGGTGATGCCCAGGAGATTCGCTAATGACGTCCACAATTGAGAGGTGAAAGTGGTTCCCCTGTCAGAAGTAATATGCTCAGGGATACCGAATCTTGAAATCCATCCAGAGAGTAAGGCAGATGTACATGAGGCGGACGTTGCAGTTTCCATGGGAATGGCTTCAGGCCAACGAGTGGAGCGGTCGATGACGGTAAACAGGTAACGATGTCCTTGTGATGTGGGTAGGGGGCCTACAACGTCGACGTGAATGTGTGCGAAACGACGCTGAGGTTGAGGAAAGGTGCCCACTCCTGAATCCGTGTGTCGATGTACTTTGGAAGTTTGGCAAGAAGTACAAGCGCGGACCCAATCCTTAGCATCCTTAGAAATGCTGTGCCAAATGAACTTTGCCTTCAGCAGCTGTGCAGTAGAACGGCACGAGGGATGTGAAAGGCCGTGAATGAAATCAAACACCTGTCGGCGCATGGGAGCAGGAATCCAAGGTCGCGGTCTACCAGTACTGACGTCACAGAGGAGGGTGGTGTTGGAGTCTTCGAGGGGAAAATCTTCCCAACGGAGGGACGTGCAGGATGTCTTACAAGCTTGATACTCTGGATCCTGTCGTTGGGCTTCAGCCAGGGTGTTGTAATCCAATCCCAGTTGAACGGCAGCCAACGTGTTTCTTGACAGGGCATCGGCAACGGGATTCATTTTCCCAGGGACGTATTGGAGGGTGCAATTGTATTCAGCCACGGCGGAGAGATGTCGGCGTTGACGGGCGGACCAGGCGTTAGACTGTCGAGTGAAGGCGTGCACCAGAGGCATGTGGTCTGTGCGAATGACGAAGGGCATACCTTCTAAGAAATGGCGAAAGTGACGGACAGCCAAGTGCACCGCCAGCAATTCTCGATCGAAGGTAGAATAACCCGATTCTGCCTTGGACAGTTTTCTGCTGAAGAAGGCCAATGGGCGGGGCGAGCCTTTGACCACCTGCTCGAGTACTGCACCAATAGCGACGTCGTTGGCATCGGTGGAGAGAAGGAGAGGGGCGTGTGGGATAGGAAAAGTGAGAGCCGCAGCAGTTGATAGGGCCTTCTTTGCATTGCAGAAGGCTGCTTCTTGAAGGGGACCCCACTTCAGGTCCTTTGGCTTGCCCTTGAGGGAGGCGTAGAGGGGAGCAAGAGTGGCGGCAATGGCTGGCAGAAAACGGTGATAATAGTTGAGCATGCCCAAGAATTCCTGCAGAGCTTTGACGGTCGAGGGCGCGGGGAAATTCTAAACGGCTGCTACCTTCTCAGGGAGGGGATGGACTCCTTCAGGAGTGATACGGTGCCCTAAGAACGACACTTCGTTGGCGCCAAAGGTACACTTGTCGTACCGGACTACAAGGCCGTTTTGTTGCAGGCGGTCGAGCACGATGCGCAGGTGACGGAGGTGTTCCTCTTTTGAGGAGGAGAACACAAGTATGTCGTCCACATAACATACACAGAAAGGGAGGTCCCCTAAGATGCCATCCATGAGACGTTGAAACGTTGCCCCAGCATTACGAAGGCCAAAACAGGAGTAATTGAAGGTGTATGTACCAAACGGAGTGGTGATGGCGGTCTTGGGGATGTCTTCTGGGTTCATAGGCACCTGATAATACCCCTTCAGGAGGTCGAGCGTAGAGAAAACCTTCGCTTTGTGCAGGTAGGAGGTCACATCGGCAATGTTTGGGAGGGGGTAGTGATCCGGTTCTGTTTGCATGTTCAGGCGCCTGTAATCCCCGCACGGACGGAGGGAGCTGTCTTTCTTCAGAACGATGTGTAAGGGTGACGACCATGGGCTGGAGGCCTTTTGGCAAAGGCCCATTTTCTCCATTTCGGCGAACGTCTGTTTAGCGGCTGCCAATCGTTCCGGTGCCAGACGTCTGAATTTTACGAAGACTGGGGGTCCCGCCGTCTTGATATGGTGATAAATACCGTGCTTGGTAGGAACCGTGGGCGTTTGGCGAAGTTCTGGACGGAAAACTTCCGGGTACGACGTGAGGAGGTGGGCGTAGGCATCCGTGGGTGCGCTGATGTGGAGAGCGAGGTTAGAGGGGGTGGGTTGAAGAGGTGTCGACAAGTACGAGTCTGCGTTGACCAATCGTCGGTGGGCGACATCGACCAGAAGGTGGAAATGAGAGAGGAAATCCGCACCGAGGATTGGCATTGTGACGTCAGCAACGAGAAACTTCCAATTGAATTTACCGTTTCCGAACGATAACGTAAGGTTCTCGTAACCGTATGTGGGTATCGCAGATCTGTTGGCAGCTACTAAGCGGACGTCGGCAGATGTAGACAGACTACGTCGTGCCTTGAAGAGTTTCCATGGCAAAAGAGAACGACAAGCACCCGTGTCTACCAAAAATCGCACGCCCGTTCCTGCATCCTGTAAAAAGAAAAGATTAGAAACATGGGAGGCCACTGCCACAAGCGATGGCCTACTTACACGTTTTTTGGCCACTGACAATCCTTGGCACATTTCTTCGCGGTTGCCCCGAATCTGAAGTGGTAGTAGCAAAACTGCGGCGAATGGGAGGTAGTAAGTGGCTGTAGAAGTCGTTCGTTGGGGCGCGAGCGATTGGTGGGTGGTGGGCGGCTTTGTCGCCGCTTCGGCACGTCACGGGGTAGGCGTGTATGTCCTACGGCATTCATGTCAGCTTCGGTTGACGTTGAATAGGCATCCTCGTCGTCAGGGGTGGAGGCGTTGATGGAGGTCTTGAAGTGGCTGTCCATAAGGGCGTCGGCTTTGGTCATCAAGTCCTTTATGGGTAAACTATCGACATCGAGTATGGCAGCGCGTACAGGTTCGGGTAAACGGCGTATCCAAAGGGCACGAAATAGGTTCACCTCACGAGGAGAGCCGTCTGCGGCAGGTTGAAGGCGAGCGATACTGGTCACTCCGGGGTCACCAATGTGACGGCGCCGAATAAGGTTGTGAACTCAAAGGCAGGTTGGAAACGACTGAGTTATATTATTGTAGAACACTCTCCTTATATACAAAACCTCAAGGCAACAGGACATAACAAGTTCACAAGACAGACAATATTACAGAGGAAAAACCAGACATGAATTTTCATGTTCGTTTTAGTGCGAGGGAAGAGCGAAGATACAAGCATAATATATACAAAAGGAATTATGTACAATTGTGTGAAACACGGTTGGTACAGACCCAATAACTCTTTACCGATTGTATCTCAATGAGTAGCTGGTGCCTTGGCCAACCTGAAACATGTCCAGCAGGTTACCCAGCTTGATCGTTGACCGCAAAATATCTATAAGATGGGTCACCTGTTCCTTTTCCCATGGTATATCCTAAAGCTTTAAAGGTCGCTCATGAATGGCAGAGGCAAGGGACAGTGACATGGCCCTATCGAGCAGGACAATGCCCTAGAGACTAACCATATATTATATGATCAACCCCCAAGCCCCCTCTCCACCCAAGGTAGGACCAAGGAGGGTCAGGCAATGGTTGCTGATGACTCAACAGATAGATCTATAGGCTCCCCCAAACTCCCCCAACCTTAGCTCACAAGGATGTTAAGGTACAGACACTAAAGGCACTAACAAGTCTGATCGGGATTCGAACTCCTGTCTGGTAAACGCCAAGCAGAGACGTTACCAATCATTAATACGTTCATCTGAACGACTAGATTTCTAGTAGGTTCACCTTAGTTGATCATTGACCTTGTAAGATTGCTGACCGTTTCATTTTCCAGCTATAGAATCCTGGAGGTTTTTTAAGCCATATAAGAAAATCAGTGATCACGAGGTCCTTTTCAAATGTCACGATTGGCATAGAGCAGGTTTTTACAAGATCGAATGGGTTTTTGTGCATAAGCAGCCCGCAAGCTAATGACACTCATTCTTCCATACCCACTTCGCAAAATGACACTCATTCTCCGGTACCCACTTCGCAAAATGACACTCATTCTTCGGTACCCACTTCGCAAAATGACACTCATTCTTCAGTACCCACTTCGCAAAATGACACTCTTTCTTCGGTACCCACTTCGCAAAATGACACTCTTTCTTCGGTACCCACTTCGCAAAATAACACTCATTCTTCGGTACCCACTTCCAAAATGACACTCTTTCTTCGTTACCCACTTCCAAAATGACACTCTTTCTTCGGTACCCACTTCCAAAATGACACTCTTTCTTCGGTACCCACTTCACAAAATGACACTCTTTCTTCGGCAACCACTTCGCAAAATGGCACTCTTTCTTCGGCAACCACTTCGCAAAATGACACTCATTCTTCGGTACCCACCTCGCAAAATGACACTCATTCTTCAGTAACCACTTTGCAAAATGACACTCTTCCTTCGGCACCCACTTTGCAAAATGACACTCTTTCTTCGGCACCCACTTCGCAAAATGACACTCTTTCTTCGGTACCCACTTTGCAAAATGACACTCATTCTTCGGTACCCACTTCGTAAAATGACACTCTTTCTTCGGTACCCACTTCGCAAAATGATATTCTTTCTTCGGTACCCACTTCGCAAATTGACACTCATTCTTTGGTACCCACCTCGCAAAGTGATACTCATTCTTCGGTACCCACTTCGCAAAATTACACTCATTCTTCGGTACCCACTTCGCAAATTGACACTCATTCTTCGGAACCCATTTCGCAAAATGACACTCATTCTTCGGTACCTACTTCGCAAATTGACACTCATTCTTCGGAACCCATTTCGCAAAATGACACACATTCTTCGGTACCCACTTCGCTTAATGACACTTTCTTCGGTACCCACTTCGCAAAATGACACTCATTCTTTGGTACCCACCTCGCAAAATGATACTCATTCTTCGGTACCCACTTCGCAAAATTACAATCTTTCTTCGGTACTCACTTCGCAAAATGACACTCATTCTTCG
>NC_090736.1:149886299-149887769 GCF_036898095.1 Palaemon carinicauda | reverse complement strand
ACCTCCCAAAATGACTCTCTTTCTTCGGTACCCACTTCGCAAAATGACACTCATTCTTCGGTACCCACGTCGCATAATGTCACTCTTTCTTCGGCCCCACTTCGCAAAATGACACTTTCTTCGGTACCCACTTCGGAAAATGACACTCTTTCCTCGGTACCCACTTCGCAAAATGACACTCTTTCTTCGGTACCCACTTCGCAAAATGACACTCTTTCTTCGGTACCCACTTCACAAAATGACTCTCTTTCTTCGGTACCCACTTCACAAAATGACACTCTTTCTTTGGTACCCACTTCGGAAAATCACACTAATTCTTCGGTACCCACTTTGTAAAATGACACTACTTCGGTACCCACTTCGCAAAATGACACTCATTCTTTGGTCCCCACTTTGCAAAATGACACTCATTCTTCAGTACCCACTTTGCAAAATGACACTCATTCTTCAGTACCCACGTCACAAAATGACACTCATTCTTCGGTACCCACTTTGCAAAATGACACTCATTCGTCGGTACCCATGTCGCAAATGACACTCATTATTCGGTACCCACGTCGCAAAATGACACTCATTCTTCGGTACCCACTTCGCAAAATGACACTCATTCTTCGGTACCCACTTCGCAAAATGACACTCATTCTTCGGTACCCATTTCGCAAAATGACACTCCTTTTTCGGTACCCACGTCACAAATTGACACTCATTCTTCGGTACCCACTTTGCAAAATGACACTCATTCTTCGGTACCCACGTCACAAAATGACACTCATTCTTCGGTACCCACTTTGCAAAATGACACTCATTCGTCGGTATCCATGTCGCAAAATGACACTCATTATTCGGTACCCACGTCGCAATATGACACTCATACTTTGGTACCCACTTCGTAAAATTACACTCCTTTTTTGGTACCCACGTCGCAAAATGACACTCATTCTTCGGTAACCACGTCGCAAAATGACACTCATTCTTCGGTACCCACTTCGCAAAATGACACTCCTTCTTCAGTACCCACTTCGCAAAATGACACTCATTCTTCGGAACCCACTTCGCAAAATGACACTCCTTTTTCGGTACCCACTTCGCAAAATGACACTCTTTCTTTGGTACCCACCTCGCAAAATGACACTCTTTCTTCGGTACCCACTTTGCAAAATGACACTCATTCTTCAGTACCCACTTCGCAAAATGACACTCTTTCTTTGGCCCCACTTTGCAAAATGACACCCTTTCTTCGGAACCCATTTCGCAAAATGACACTCATTCTTTGGTACCCACCTCGCAAAATGACACTCTTTCTTCGGTACCCACTTTGCAAAATGACACTCATTCTTCAGTACCCACTTCGCAAAATGACACTCTTTCTTTGGCCCCACTTTGCAAAATGACACCCTTTCTTCGGAACCCATTTCGCAAAATGACACTCATTCTTCGGTACCCACTTCGCAAAATGACACTCATTCTTTG
>NC_090736.1:149876299-149881299 GCF_036898095.1 Palaemon carinicauda | reverse complement strand
GAGGTAGACCCATAGGCTCCTGCTTAGCTCACAAGGATGGTGACCCAAGCTAGGACCAAGGAGAGCAAGGCAATGGCTGCCGGCGACTCGGGAGGTAGACCCATAGGCTCCTGCTTAGCTCACAAGGATGGTGACCCAAGCTAGGACCAAGGAGAGCAAGGCAATGGCTGCCGGCGACTCGGGAGGTAGACCCATAGGCTCCTGCTTAGCTCACAAGGATGGTGACCCAAGCTAGGACCAAGGAGAGCAAGGCAATGGCTGCCGGCGACTCGGGAGGTAGACCCATAGGCTCCTGCTTAGCTCACAAGGATGGTGACCCAAGCTAGGACCAAGGAGAGCAAGGCAATGGCTGCCGGCGACTCGGGAGGTAGACCCATAGGCTCCTGCTTAGCTCACAAGGATGGTGACCCAAGCTAGGACCAAGGAGAGCAAGGCAATGGCTGCCGGCGACTCGGGAGGTAGACCCATAGGCTCCTGCTTAGCTCACAAGGATGGTGACCCAAGCTAGGACCAAGGAGAGCAAGGCAATGGCTGCCGGCGACTCGGGAGGTAGACCCATAGGCTCCTGCTTAGCTCACAAGGATGGTGACCCAAGCTAGGACCAAGGAGAGCAAGGCAATGGCTGCCGGCGACTCGGGAGGTAGACCCATAGGCTCCTGCTTAGCTCACAAGGATGGTGACCCAAGCTAGGACCAAGGAGAGCAAGGCAATGGCTGCCGGCGACTCGGGAGGTAGACCCATAGGCTCCTGCTTAGCTCACAAGGATGGTGACCCAAGCTAGGACCAAGGAGAGCAAGGCAATGGCTGCCGACGACTCGGGAGGTAGACGTATAGGCTCCTACTTAGCTCACAAGGATGGTGAGGTTGCAGAGACCACAAGAAGCTATCGAGCCTGAGCGGGACTCGAACCCCAGTCAGGCAGATCGCCAGGCAGGGCCAGGGACGTTTCCACAAGAAGGATGAAGGGAAGAGGAAAATGAAGTTTATTAAAGGGATAAAAAGTGGGTGCAGTAGGGTCCAAAAAAACCCTGCAAAACCCTTTGATGTAATGACTACAATGAGCCGCTTCAAGCGCGCAGACGGGGTTACCTCCCTACAGTAGAAATTAAAGTAGGGTATGTTGATTCTAGCAACTACACTCATGATTATAATATCATTAATGTTATTATCATTAATAGCAATAGATTACATTGTTATCACATTGTATTCTCCAGCTATTACCGGGTTTCAATGTTAAATTTGACTACAGATTTTCGACTTAGGCATTTGCTGTTGATGGAATTTGGCCATCTTCAAAAATACTAAATAGCCATCCATACTTTATTTCATTTTTTCGTTTATCACTTAAATCTTTACTTACTTATAAGAACTATTTATGTTTATCAATAAAAATAGATTAGATTATCACATGGTATTCTCCATCTATTACCGGGTTTCAATGTTAAATTTGGCTACAAATTTTCGAATTAGACATTCTATTGATGGAATTTGGCAATCTTCAAAAATACTAAATAGCATTCATACTTCATTTCATCTTTTCGTTCATCACTTAAATCTTTACTTACTTATAAGAACTATTTATGTAATTTTAGACATATAATTATGTGAAAATTTACGTCAGTCAGTCTACGGATTCGTCTTTGAGGTTTAAAAGCCGCTCGTGAATGGCAGAGGCAAGGGTCAGTGACATGACCCTATCATCCAGGACAATGCCCAATAGACTGACCACATATACTGTACATATGATCAGCGCCCAAGACCTCTCTCCACCCAAGCCCGGACCAAGGACGGTCAGGCAATGGCTGCTAATGACTCAGCAGATACATCTATAGACTCTCCCAAACCCCCTTTCCTTAGCTCACAAGGTTGAAGCGATCAAAGGAACTAACGAATTTGAGCAGGACTCTAAGCCCAGTCTGGCGATCACCAGTCAGGGACGTTACCACATAGGCCACCACAACCCTGCTCAATTTCCAACTCAAAATCGATAATCATTCTATACTGATATTTTACATATGGTAATATGATTAAACTCTTTGAAACTGTTAACTTATATTATTATTATTATTATTATCATCATCACTTGCAAAGCTACAACCCTAATTGGAAAAGCAGGATGCTATAAGCCCAGGGGCTCCAACAGGGAAAATAGCTCAGTGAGGAAAGGAAACAAAGAAAATAAAACATTAAAAGAGCAACGAGATTAAAATAAATATATCCTATATAAACTATAAAAACTTTAACAAAATAAGAGGAAGAGAAATAAGATAGAATAGTATGCTCGAGTGTACCCACAAGCAAGAGAACTCGAACCCAAGACAGTGGAAGACCATGGTACAGAGGCTATGGCACTATCCAAGATAAGAGAACAATGGTTTGATTTTGGAGTGTCCTTCTCTTAGAAGAGCTGCTTACCATAGCTAAAGAGTCTCTTCTACCCTTATCAAGAGGAAAGTGGCCACTGAACAATTACAGTGCAGTAAGAAGAATCGTTTGGTAATCTGCGTTGTCAGGTGTATGAGGACAGAAGAGGATGTGTTAGGTATAGGCCAGACTATTCAGTGTATGTGTTAGGCAAATGGGAAAATGAACCGTAACCAGAGAGAAGGATCCAATGTACTATTGTCTGGCCAGTCAAAAGACCCCATATCTCTCTAGCGGTAGTATCTCAACGGGTGGCTGGTGCCCTGGCCAACCTACTACCCTACTCATTCAGGACAGAGGGTCATATATGCCAAAACCCGCCACTTGAATAAAGACATGTTATGCAACTTATCTTCTTCTATCCCACCGTTATTCTTACATTAAAGGGTCGGTTGCCTGATGCCGTCCTCTCCAATGCCTTCTGTAAGAGCCATTCTTTCCAACAAACTTCTTACATGCTATAGAAGACATGATGCACAGCTACTGACCGCCATGTTCTTTGGAATATTATTTCATCTTGCCGTCAATTACGTCACCATCAGATTTCACTTATCTAACATAAAAGGCAAGATCTATTCAATCGTGCAATTGATACTTGAAGTCTGACGATGGTTGCAAACAGCCAATTTGCATTATTGTGAAACATTCCAAGTCATATTTTGTCGTCACTTTTATCATCATGATATGAAAAGGATCATATCATGTTTTTGTACCAAGAGGAAATTTCACTTTTTTTTTTTTTTATAAAATTGAATTTTCATAGTATCTGTTTCTTTGTGTTTGCTTATCTATAGTAAAGTGGCGTCATTTGTAAACAACAAATAAATAACTTTTCTTAGATGGCTGGACAAAGACGGTACACAAATTACAATGTGTGATACGAGTGATGATGAATCATAATGAGGCCTGAAAATCAACGGTGTTACTGGGAGGGTTATACTAAATATCTTTAAAGGTTTAAAGGCCGCTCATGAATGGCAGAGGCAAGGGACAGTGACATTGCCCTTGCAAGCAGATCAATGCCCAAGAGATTGACCATATATACAGTATATATATATATATATATATATATATATATATATATATATATAACATATATATATATATATATATATATATATGTATGTATGTATGATCAGTATATTTCGATAGAGTTTCCAAGTCCCACATCTTTCTCCATCCGGAGTGCAACACACCGCAGTCTCTAACTCTCAAGTAAATCGCTATATATAATAACTTTCCCCGACCTCTGGATCTCCGAGGGTTTTATTGCTGACAGTCCACTCAACTAATAACACTGTAGGCATTACTCGAAGGTATATGATACTTCAAACCTTCAAACTACAATTAATTGAAACCTCTTGAATCTTCTTCGCTTGGGGAGGGTAGGGAGAGCATAAGTATCCATTGGACCACAAGAATTTAGTTAATAATATCCTTATCTTTATGACAAAAGCTTTTCCTGGTTTAGCCGGAACTTGGCCCACCATTTAAGCTACTACTGGTGTACGTGACCCGTCAACAAGAAGCATAACCATCTAGGTAGGTAGGTATACAAACACGCGCACAGAGAATCAACCCTTTCCGACCCCTCAGCCTCGCCTAACTACAACACAGCAGTTTCGGCAATCTGTGGGATATTGTGGTTTCCGAGTGTACCTCTCGGAGTAGGCTACCCCTCTCACCAGGGCATGACTGCTTCAACTCCCCTACGCGACGGACGGGGAGAGACCGAGTAGTCATAATCCTGACAATGATGCTAGACGTGACAGGAAAGAAAGTATATATATATATATATACATATATATATATATACATATATATATATATATATATATATCCAGTTACTTGCTGTTTATTATACAGGGAAGACTATTTTATATATATATATATATATATATATATATATATATAAATATATATATATATATATATATATATATATATATATATATATATATATAGCCAGTTACTTGCTGTTTATTATACAGGGAATACTATTTAATATATATATATATATATATATATATATATATATATATATATGCAGAAGAACCACAGGGAAACTAAAAGTATGAAATATAAGATTAAGTCCTGACTAGTTTCGTGATACTTCTTCAGAGGACTGAAGAAGTATTACAAAACTAGTCAGGACTTAATCTTATATTTCATATCTTTATTTTCCCCGTGGTTCTTCTGCATCTGAGCATCATGTGTCCCTGTGATTTTTAGGCGCATATATATATATATATATATATATATATATATATATATATATATATATATATATATTCATATATATATATATATATATATATATATATATATATATATATATATATTTATATATATATATATATATATATATATATATATATATATATATATATATTCCAACATCGAGTGATAGGCCTAAAATCCTCATATCCACCAAGAACGAAAACTAACCCTCTCTCTCTCTCTCTCTCTCTCTCTCTCTCTCTCTCTCTCTCTCTCTTTAAATGTGAAAGCACCTGCGTATCAAATCTCATCTCGAATTTTGTGCTCTTGAAAAAATAATTACCAACTTATGCATC
>NC_090736.1:149868799-149873799 GCF_036898095.1 Palaemon carinicauda | reverse complement strand
TCTTTAAAAAACTAAAGAGATAGAAAGCCCATGGATACGATGGAATAACTGCTGAGATGATATTGGCCGAAAAAGAAGTGACGCTCAGAATATTTACAAGATTATTTTATAAAATGTGGTGTGAAGAGGCAAAACCTGATGAACGGGAGCTAGGAGTGTTGGTGAAAATAGCACAAAAAGGAGACTTAAATAACTGCAATAATTACAGAGGCATCACATTCACGTAAGTTGTCATGAAAATATATAGTATGCTCATTTCAAAGAGACTAGAGAGACAGATTGATGAAAAGCTCTGAGATAAACAAGCAGGATTAAGACATAAGTTGTCCTGACCAAATTTCCATTTTAAGACATATTGTACAGCAATGTGTAGAATATAGAAATCCACTTTTGGTGGCATTTGTGGACTATGAAAAAAAAACCTTTGATAGTGTGCACCGGCCAATTTTGTGGAGAGTCCTGCGTTATTATGGAGTTCCTCTTACATATGTAAATTTGATTAAGTCTGTTCATGAGGAAATCAAATGAAACGTTAATGTTAATGGAGTCCTACCAAATGAAATTCCAGTGAAGAATGGAGTACTCCAAAGAATGTATTGTCACCTATGTTATTAATCCTCCTTATGGATTTTGTAATGCATAGAACAGTTGGAGATGGTGAAGGATTGGACTGGATGAAATATCACAGGAGGTTGGGCTCAAGATAAATAGAAGAAAGACAAATATAATGAGAACAGAATGTGCAATGGAAGATGAAATATCATTGGAAGGAGAAAGTATCAATGAGGTGTAATCATTTAAATATTAAGGAACTATGATCTTTAATACAGGATCTTTAGCATTGGAGTTTAATGAAAGATTGAAAAAAAAATCAGATAATGGCTAGGTTAAATAAAATTTGGAAATCAAATCGCCAGAAGTTACATATACAAATTAGGCTATATATCAGTTTAGTAAGATCGGTGTTACTGTATGGACACGAGTCGTGGTATGACAATGAAATAATATCCAACATAGATTTGAGAACAAAACCTTCAGAATATTGGGAAGTAAATGGCAGGATAGGATTATAAATGAAACTATAAGAGAAATTACTCAAGTGTCATATGTGGATGAGATCATGGGGAGGGGTAGATGAAGATGGTTTGGGCATGCTCTTCCCACTCCTCAAGAGAGATTAGTTCAAAATACTTTCAACTGGGCTCCACAAGGCACTAGAAGAATTGGAAGACCAAGGCCTAGGTAACTGAGGACTATGAAGCGTGAAGTAGATGGTGAATGGAGAAGTATTGATTTAAAAGTTTAAGAAAGAGACGACTGGCAAAATCTAACTGAGACCCTTAGATTCAATAGGCGTAGAAGATGATGATTATATATACATATATATATATATATATATATATATATATATATATATATATATATATATATATATATATATATATATATTATATATATATATATATATATATATATATATATATATATACATACATACATACATACATATAATGCCTATATAAAACGAGTGTATATATACTTTATATATATATATATATATATATATATATATATACATATATATATATATACATATATATATATATATATATATATGTATATATGTATATATATATGCATACAAATATATTCTTATGAAGCTGGTCTAGTGTAGATTAAATACAATAGTTAATTCATGATTTATTTTTACATTTCATTTGTGCATTGAAGAGGTTAGCCACCTCTTAAGATGAGTTCCTCTCGTGTAGATTTAAGTTTGTTATGTAAATTATGTAAGACTTTTGTTGTTAATTTCATTGTATTCTTTATTCAAGTCAGTATATGTAAATTTACGTTATTTTTAAGAATTAACTTTGTCACTTATTTTCGTTACTAAGTCTTACGTAAACTGTTTGAAATTGTTATGTGACCATACAAGATAAGAACAAGTGCTTATGTAATGTTCTTTTATGTTTTTATGAGGTATTGTGTCATGTTTGAGAGTACGCAATATGTCATGCGCTTTGGAAAATGCTTGAAAAACCTAGTGATAGATCTTATCTTTTTTTTTTTTTATTTCGGGGACAAAGGGTGGGCGGAACTTGCTGACTGAGAGAGTTCGTCTCATATTGTGTGAATACGTGTTCGAGAGAGCAATACTTGGTAACTCTGACCCCTTAGCCCAACCCCCACGTTTCCAGAACTCGCTCTCCTGGAAGCTTCTGGAGGTAGCTAAGCTTCATATATAAGGCGACCCCAGGATAGCATAGATAGAGAAATCCAGCCTTAAGTCATAGTCATCTCCCCACTTCTCTCTCATACTCAGCTCAGAGTATTGTTTTAAAAGTGTTCAGTGAAATATCGAAGTTTTGGTGTGACGGGTTTTTGTAAACATATTGAGTACTTATAAAAATTCTCTTAGAGTTTTTGTAAACGGCCCTGTAGAAAGGAGAAAGATACTTGTATTGTGATCTGGTTATTCAGACTGTATTCAGATTTAATTTCAAGTGAAGCGAGTGATTGTATAATTTTCATAAGTGTTATATCTTTTTCCTAATCTAAGGTTTATTCAGATATAATATTTCAGATCAAGTTATTATATAATTTTCAGATCGTAACATTTTTCGTCTTAATCTAAGTTTTGTTCAGACTTAATATTTCGAGTTATTTAATTTTTTTTTTTTTTTTGTAAATTCTTTCGAAGTCTTGTAATTTATATAAAATATATTTTTTTTTTGCAATGAGGGCATTATTTCAACCGTCAGTGTTTATCCCACCTCTCTCGTATCCTTTAAAAAATCGTAGTAAGTAATGGTTTTTAAATAATTATTAAGAATAATTACCCAGTTTAATTTTGAGTGTACTTAAAAGACCCTGGATATTCAATGTTTTATATATCGTTGCCTGGGAGTTATTTAATTGTCTCAGAGTTCGTGTATTAATATTTCCAAGTGTAACAGATTAAATGTAAAAAGAAATAGGTGAGTTTGGAATTCGAGATGTTGTTTAGCTTGCCAGCTGTTATATATATATATATATATATATATATATATATATATTATATATATATATATATATATATATATATATATATACATATATATATATATATATATATATATATATGTTTGGTTCCCAGACACGGGACCATAGTATAATGTATTTCTAGTGCCTAGACCATGGTGCCCTCATATAATATATATATACATACATATATATATATATATATATATATATATATATATATATATATATATATACATATATATATATATATATATGTATATATATATATATACGTATATAAAAATGGAAATATTTTGCCGAAGCTTATAGCTAAAAGAGGATAGTGTCTTACGCCTTAATAAAACTAGGGGAATCCTATAAGTATAGTTACCTAGATTTCAATTTATTCAGTCATATTTTGAACAATTGTTGCTTCCTAGTATAATATGATTGTGTTACAAAATTACTAAAGAATTTTCATTTTCGTCTGAATTAAAAACCAATTATTTTTTTTTTATAACTCAAAAGGATTTTTACGTTTTATTGGTTGAAACAGACTTGAAGGTACTTTTAATTCTAAGAGTTCATTACATCAATTATATAGAATGTCAAAACAGACATAATATTTAAAATTGCATGAATATATTTACGTGTTTTCCTTTCAAAACGTTTTTAACTTCATTTATTATTAAAATTTCTTTTCAAAGTGTAATTTCTAATCAAATAATTATTTCCAGAATTAGATGGTGTGGATTTTATGACATTTTGTTTTGTCGCAAAGATAGAATATATATTTTTCAATAATTGTCACCAACAAAAAGTTGCGAACGATTGTATATTTTCAGTAATCAAAGAAAACTTTCCCTCTAATTACAACTGTCCCAAACCTTGTATGAAAAATATGTAGAAGTATGTGTTTTATATAGTGAGATAATGACCTTTTTAAGAGCATTATGACTGTCATAAATTGTTGTGCGCGATCACTGAACTCTGTCATAGGTATCGTGCCTTGTCTGTCTGTCTGTATAGATTGCCTTACCTTGTGTAAGACCCGGGCTCTTGCCTTTGGGCAGCCCAGAAAACCGTGTCTTAGCTCTGATAGGTTACGTGTCTCAAGCCGTTTGCCGAGAGAATATTTCCATCACAGTGGAGATTTCCACAAATGTGATTGTTTCAGCAACATTGACACACCCAACAATGTATGATTTTCTCAGAAGGAGTGGCAGTACTGCACTCACAAGAACAATAAGGTACTAGTCTGAAGAGCACCTGGTTGTGTATACACTGTTAGAAAAAAACTGTAATTTTAACCGGAAATTCTCCGTAAAAATATACCGTTTTCAACAGCATTTCAGTGAAATACGGGCGACCGTAATTTTACCTTACTGTGTTATCATCTTTTGCGGCTTGGTGACCGTAATATCACTTTTACGTCAATATATCCGTTTTTAAAACGGTAAAAATCCTGGAATAAATGTTGCCAGACATTTACCGTGTCTTTAATACAAATTTTTAACAGTGTAGTGTATTCACGAACCTTTTGTAATAAAGTGAAAAAAAAAAACCTGTGTTCCGATGTGATCCGTCCACAAGGGACACAACTGTTTGATATTTGCTTGACTAAAATTAAAAATCAAGGAATAGGTGAATCTTATGTTAGAACACTTGAAGATATATATGTGGGAAGTACATCAATCCTAAAACAAAACAAAGATAGTGAGAAAATTCTAATTAAAAAGGTGTTAGACAAGGAGAACCTATCTCTCCTTAATTATTCACAGTGTGACTAGAAGTTTTCAAGAATTTTGATTAGGAAAATGAAGGAATTGATATTAATGGGGAATACCTTAACAGCTTAAAATTTGTAGATGATATATTTCTATTTAGTGAATTGTGGGAGGAATTGCAAAAGGTGATGGAAGATTTGAATAGAGAAAGCAGAAATGTTGGACTGAAAATGAATAGGAGTAAGGCTAAGATGATGTTCACCGAAA
>NC_090736.1:149831299-149863799 GCF_036898095.1 Palaemon carinicauda | reverse complement strand
TGACTCTCCTTTCGCTGAATGAATCAAGTTAACGGTTCCCTCGACTGATGTAAAAAATCACGATGCATGGCTCATTTACTGACATGACTTACGGCCCGGCGCCGGGGTCGGGAAGGCCAGTCAGCTTACTGATTCACCCAGATGATTCATTCATTCGTGCGAATGACTCTCCTTTCGCTGAATGAATCAAGTTAACGGTTCCCTCGACTGATGTAAAAAATCATGATGCATGGCTTCATTTACTGCCATGACTTACGGCCCGGCGCCGGGGTCGGGAAGGCCATTCAGAAAAATTGAGATCAGAAATAGGGAATGGAGGCAACGTGGAAGGCTAAAAAGTGGTTGCATCAAGGATCCGAAGCTTCAAAGATCCCAAAGTAATGCCTACTGTTCGACGCACAATGACTCATTTAAAGATTCAGTTACGGGAACGAATAATTTTGAGGAAAGGATTCGCTAGATTCATGAATCCTTCACTGCAATGAATTTTGAGTTGATCCCGAATGAGAAAATACGAATGTATCAATTGAATGGTTTTACAAAATTATTATCTTCGTTAAACTAAAATGAATAATCGATTGTAATACTGTCCTACATTTAAGACTAAAGATCCCTTCAAATACATTATTCATCCCCAAAATGAATAATCGATTGTAATACTGTCCTAACGTTAATGAAAGATCCCTTCAAATAAATTATTCATCCCAGAAATGAATAATAGATTGTAATACTGTCCTACATTTATGACTAACGTTAGTAAAAGATCCCTTTAAATAAATTATTCATCCCCAAAATGAATAATCGATTGTAATACTGTCCTACATTTTAGACTAACGTTCATAACCGATACCTTCAAGTGAATTATTCACGTGGATGATTGACCCAAATAATACATCACCCCTTTATAACAAAGAGCAAGTGTCTGACTATACAGTATGTATACACACACACACACATACACACACAATATATATATATATATATATATATATATATATATATATATATATATATATATAGGTTTCCTGTCCTGCTCAGGGAGAGAGAGAGTAATCATACCCAGTTGAGATACCCCGAGAGGTGGGTCTACACTCGGAAACCCCACTCTCCCACAAATTACCGAACCAGCGGGTTGTAGTTGGAAAAGGGGGAGAAGGTGGGAAGGGTTGAATCTGTGCGTGCGTGCGTGTGTGTGTGTGTGTGTTTGTGTACATATCTATCTAAATATTTAGACGTCATTTTCGACGGCTCCAGTACACTACTTTTAAATATAAATCATTTTCTTTTAGAAGAGTTATTACTAAGTATCAGTACAGCTGACCTGTTTCGAGGCGTCTTTTAAGAAATAGCGCTATTTTCAATTGGAGGAGTGGCAATAAAGGCTACCCATGAATGGCAGAGGCAAGGGACAGTGACAGTGCCCTAGAGACTGGCCCTATATCCATGTGATCAGCACCTGAGGTCCCTCTCCACCCAAGCTAGGACCAGGGAGTGCCAAGCAATGGCTGATGATGACTCAGCAGGAAGACCTATAGGCACCCCCAAACCCCCCCCCCACAATCATTAGCTCACAATGATGGTGAGGTTGCAGACACTACTAGAAACTATCGAGCTTGAGCGTGACTTTAATCCCAGTACGGCAGAGCGCTAGGCAGGGACGTTTCCAATAAGCCACCACAAGAGCTCTGACGTAGCGAGACCTTGACACAAGAAGCATCTGTCTATTGAAAACATCTTTAATACTCTGACGGCCTGATGGTAGCGTCCTTGCCTGGTGATTGCCAGACTAGGGGGTCGAGACCCGCTCGAACTCGTTAGTTCATTTGGTCGGTGCACCGTCCTTGTGAGCTAAGAATGGGGGGTTTGGGGGAGCCTATGGGTCTATCTGCTGAGTCATCGGCAGCCATGACCTGGCCCTCCATGGTCCTAGCTTGGGTGGAGAGGGGGCTTGGATGCTGATCATATGTA
Source organism: Palaemon carinicauda (assembly GCF_036898095.1). Taxonomy (NCBI): domain Eukaryota; kingdom Metazoa; phylum Arthropoda; class Malacostraca; order Decapoda; family Palaemonidae; genus Palaemon; species Palaemon carinicauda. The sequence goes on along the minus strand of NC_090736.1, from coordinate 149,861,831 downwards.
ATATGGTCAGTCTCAAGAGCATTGTCCTGTTTGATAGGTTAATGTCACTCTCCCTTGCCTCTGCCATTCATGAGCGGCCTTTAAACCTTGAAGCACAGGAAAGGAACGGGCCCATATAGAAATGGGTTAAGATGCAAAAGAAAGCAATACTCAACTCCATAGGCCTATTATATATATATATATATATATATATATATATATATATATATATATATATATATATATATATATATATATATATATATATATATATATACTGTGAAAGCAGTGAAGCTGAAACGTGACTCAGTGACCGGCTAATTCTTGCGTGTGCTCTACATTTTTTTCTTTAAGTCACATTACCAAACTCCTTTATGGAGTAGAAGCTTTACATAAATTCCCACTTATTATCACTTTTCAATAAAATATTTCACAATATAACAATGATAGAGTATGTATAGTGTGAACATCTGCATTTTGGATCAATAATAAACTTCCTCCTAACGAAAACTTACTCGATTTTAATAACATCAATGATAACAATCCTTCCCACTCTCCTAGATCCGTAACTCCATTATCCCAACCCATCCTTCAAGCGAGCTCTCGCTCCGTCTCTTTTATCCACAATAACTGACGCTTGCATTATCCTCCCACAATGGATATGTTACACAAAGGAGAGAGTTTCTCTCCATTAATCATTATGAAAATAAAAACCCTCCCGGAGATATTTGGTGCGGAATAAATCAATGCCGTTGTCTAGGATGTAAAGACGAAGGTTTAACTAGACTGCCAAGTCTCGTAAGTTTATCTTGGAAAGCTGATAATGCAAAATATATTAACTGGGTAGTAAAGACTGGGAACTCTTAGCTTCTTGGTCATATTAATTATTTTCGAGTCAAGACACATAGGGTTTTGGTAATTTTTTTTTAGGCCTAAGTTCCTACAGTTTGTGGTGGCCTATTGGAACCGTCCCTGTCTGGCGATCTGTTGAACTGGGGTTCAAGTACCCCTCTAACTTGATGGTTTCTTGTAGTGTCTGCAACTTTACCATCATTGTGAGCTAAGTATGGGGGGAGGGCGTTAAGGGAACCTATAGGTCTACCTGCTGAGTTATCAGCAGCCATTGCCTGGCCCTCCCTGGTCCTAGATTAAGTAGAGATGGGCTTGGGCGCTGATCATATGAATATATGGTCAGTCTCTAGCTAGGGGACTGTCACTTTCCCTTGCCTCTGCTATTCATGAATGGCCCTTAAACCTTTAAAACCAGTAGACGAAATTAAATAATAATACTTCAACTTGTTACAAAGGAATTCCTGTGTTCAGTTATTTAATTGACAAAATGTTAATATTGTATTTTGTTATTTTAAATAAAAGTTGAAAAAAAGTTTCTTCGGAAAGTTGTTTAGTAACATGGTAATTTGAATAACCTATGTGGAAAATGTTATATAAGAAACAGATTTTTCAAGAAATAAATTCTAATCATTCTGATGATGGTTATATAATTGGAGGATTTTCTAACTGACAATTTTAAATCCCCATTTTATCACAGTGATGGATTACGTAAAATCCCATTAGTAATCCCCGGATGTAGGCTAACAGCGATATCTTTATTCTTAATACTTTACTAAAAAGCATAAAAAAAGATAAACATTTCCTACGATTAAACGTAAAATACATACTGGTATCCATTATAAGTACATAATTTGAGGACGAATACATAAGTTATCGTAAAACATTTATAATATAGCCACGATAACTTTTTTTATCTTTTTATTAAAAAGTTAAATTACATATTCTTTACAATCACAATATTTACGGTATAATCACATTTAATTGCATTTTTCTATAAACAAATCCATCTAATTTACGATAATAGTCTATAAACTCATGACAGTTTTCGAACCTGATCGACTCTGAGAAGTTAGCCAAAATTGGATTGAACTGGTTACGCGTGTTAATATAGTTTAGTGATCGGATTAGAGAAAGGAATTTTATCATTAAGGTTAAATCTCTGAACTCTGCAAGACTAATTTGAAAAGCCAAGCATTTTTTTTTATTAGATATCCAGTTTTTAATACCTCGCCAGATGGATGTGTGGAATTTTAATCTCCAAGACCCTGTTACAAGGAGTCTTTCCAAGACACGGCTAAAGAGGATTCTACAATGACCCTTTATCTCCCGTATTTGATAAACAGAAAGTGTCTTAATTTATATATAAATAAAATTCGTTCCTGTCACGCTGAGGGGTGAGAGAGTAGTCATACAGAAATAAGAGGGGATACCCTTGGGCCTAGGAGTTACATTCGGAAACCACACTCTTCCACAAATTGGCGAACCAGCGAGGTGTAGTTAGGAAAGAGGGAGTGGGAAGGGTTTAATCAACGTACATATATAAACATTTAGTAGTAATTTTTGACGGTTATGATACACTAGTAATTAGGATAATAGAATTTGGGCCATAATACTCGGCACTGGGGCTTGGAAGACCATTCAACGTCCTGGTGTAGCTTTGGGGAAAATCTTGTAGTTGCCCAAAGAGTGAAAAATTAAAAGATGAGGATAACAGTAATAGAGAAGCTGGAACAGAGAAAACCCAGAAGGCGAAAAAAAAACCGAATATTTATTAATTGATTTAATTTGTATTGAGCTTATAACTATGTAAAACAATGTAGTTCATATCAGTATTTTGTAAAGAATAATTACTTATATAATGTAAATTGCTAAGATGTAATTGTATTTTTATAATAAAAGATAAAAAAAACATAGCTAACGAGGCGAGCCGAGAGTAAATGAAAAAAAATTCAAATTCTACTTTAAACGCTCAAAATCTAAAAAAAAAGAAAAAAAAACGGAATTATTCTTTGACAGTTTGTTAACGTTTTTACAGGTAGCAGTGTAGTCTAACTTGTAGCACTATTTTATAACTCCCACGAATTAGTAGCTATTTAAACATACAGTAGGCCTATGCATGCATTCTCAAACTTGGTAATTTCCATCGTCTATATCATGAAGGATAGGAGGATAGATGTGAGCGAGGCAAGAGAGCGTGGTAGAAATAGGAAAGAATGGCGAGCGATTGTGACGCAGTTCCGGTAGGCCCTGCTGCTGCCTCCGATGCCTTAGATGTCCGCGGAGGTAGCAGCAGTAGGGGATTCAGCATTATGAAGCTTCATCTGTGGTGGATAATGTGGGAGGGTGGGCTGTGACACCCTAGCAGTACCAGCTGAACTCGGCTGAGTCCCTTGTTAGGCTGGAGGAACGTAGAGAGTAGAGGTCCCCTTTTTGTTTTTGTTTCTTTGTTGATGTCGGCTACCCCCAAAAATTGGGGGAAGTGCCTTGGTATATGTATGTATGTATATCATGAATAAATTTCGGCAATAATATAAAATGTCTACTTTCAATGCTTGAAATTCGAGTACAGTAATAATCTAATGCTGCCATATAATATTTGATAATTAGCAGATTATATTATTACTAAACTTCAACCCTAGTAGGAAAGGCAGGATGCTACAAGCCAAAAGTCTCCAACAGGGAATATAGCCCAGAGAGGGAAACAAATAAGGAAATTAATAATATAGCCCAGAGAGGGAAACAAATAAGGAAAAGAATAATATAGCCCAGAGAGGGAAACAAATAAGGAAATGAATAATATAGCCCAGAGAGGGAAAGAAATAAGGAAATGAATGAATTATTAAGAGGAGTAATGAATAAGAATATAATATAAAGTACCTTAAGATCATTAACTAGGTTAAAATAGATCTGTTATAAATAAATTATGAAGAGACATAAACCTTGTTAAAAAAGAAAAAAAAATGTCCACAGGGTTTATTCTCCAAAGGAGTCAAATAAAAATGGAAACGAAATTAAAAAAAAATATTAAATATAGTTTTTTTCCCTTGATTCAACTTTGACGATAAAATATGTGAATATTTTAATTATGCAGTGAAGGAGGAATAAACAACTCTAAAGTCTCTTGTTTGGTTAGCTGGCGAAAGTTTACGAAATTCACATATCGCCATTTCTAGTCCACCTCATTCACTTGGGCTTCTCTCCTTGCAAAGGTGACCATTTACATTCTGTAATAAATAACTTGTGCTACTTGTAAACCACATCAATATAGAATACGAATACTACAGACTTATTGTGAAGTTTAACGGCTGTATTATTTACGAAAGTGCAAAACGTAAAGATTCATTTTGGTAAAATTACTTTTAATTCATTAAACTGCTTCATCGACTAACCTTAATAGTATCATATAGTATGTTATTCATTTTCGCCATATAATTAAAACTATATTCATGCATACGAAACTTACATGCAACTATTTACGTAAATCATAAGTGATGTAATGAGATTAAGCTACTTCTCAAACTTACTGTGTACATAAATGCTAATGCCATTTCCAATCTCCCATTTATAATGAAGAAAAAAGTGTTTGACTATATATCTTCATATATTTCTTTCCTGTCACACGCAGAGGGAGAGGAAGTAGTCATACCCTGGTGAGAGGGGGCTAACCCGAGAGGTATACTCGGAAACCACACTCACAAATTTGCCGAACCAGCTGGTTGTAATTACGGGGGAAGGGTGAGAAGGGTTAAATCTGTGTGCGTGCATATCAATCTAGATATTTAAAATTTTTGATGGGTCTGGTACACTAGTGTCTAACAAGGACTTATACCACTATATATGATTTACCCTCGTTAAGTTAATGAGGCCCTTTGCGTCAATAGGCGTAGGAGGAGATGATGACGATGATGATTAAGTTATGATGATAAGACTAATAATAACAAACTCTTGTTGATGAACACAATATTACCGGGGTATTTTCTGTACAGGTTTACCAATGATATTCTAATACAATTTTATTATTATTTTGGCAGTTGTGCCAAGAAATTTGCCCTATAATTTTAACAACATGATTCTATTTATAATCAAAGACTTCCTCAGCTGATAGTTTATAGAAATGTATAGACTATGTTAAGATTGAGACCATTCACGAGATTTTTTCTATACATAAAAAATAAACATTTATAAAAATGAAAAACTACAATAACTTCTCTAAAAAAAAAATCCTCATTAATTGGGAAGTGGGTTAATTATTAACATAAACGACAAACTTTTAATTGTATAATGACAAAATTACAGTATCAAAACTGGGATCACCAGGAAAGTTAATTTTAGTATTTCATCGGTTAGCCTATGTTCGAATCTCCAAATATTAGTAGGCCTACTTTCATATTCGTATTCTGTGACCCGGTGTTCGGGCCGGATAGGCTTTCCAACAGATGAGATATATGATGTCAAAGTTGAAAGTGTTCAAAAGTTCAAAGGCCGCTCATGAATGGCAGAGGCAAGGGACAGTGACACTGCCCTATTAAGTAGAACAATGACCTAAGCCTAGAGACTGACCATATTACATATGATCAGTGCCCAAGCCCCGTCTCCATCCAAGCAAGAACCAAGGGGGGCCAGGTAATGACTCGGAAGATAGACCCGTAGGCTTCCCTAAACTTAGCTCATAAGGATGGTGAGGTTGCAGCGAACAAAGAAACTAGCGAGTCTGAGAGGGACTCGAACCCCAATCTGGTAAACACCAGGCAAGGACGCTACTACCAGCTATTATTATTATTATTATTATTATTAGCAGAGCTACAACCCTAGTTGGAAAAGGAAGATGATATAAGCCCAAGGGCCCCAACAAGGAAAAAAAGCCTAGTGAGGAAAGGAAATAAGGAAATAAATAAATGAGAACAAATTAGCAATAAATAATTCTAAAATACAGTAACAACGTCAAAACAGATATGTCATATACAAACTATAAAAAGATCTCTGTCAGCCCGTTCAACACAAAAACACCGGCCGCAACTTTGAACCCCTGAAGCTCCACTGATTCAACCAGGGTTAACCCTGGATTCAACCACCCGATCAGGAAGAGCACCCCACAAGCCACAACCCGGTCAGAGCCGGTGTAGCAGGAAATTTTTCCCCCCTGACTGAAATTCCCCCCGGGAAAATTAGCCTAGGCCAGATTTCCCCCCCCCCCCCCCCCGGGAAAAGCAGCCCGGGCTGTTATTCCCCCCAGGGGAATTTCAGCCCTAAGATATTTTCCCCCCCCCCTAGGCCATTTCTCCCCCACCCAGAGAAACTATTTTGATGAATTGAATAATCAACGGTAAGTTTGACAAAATATTAGGAATATATATATATATATATATATATATATATATATATATATATATATATATATATATGAACACACACACACACATATATATATATATATATATATATATATATATATATATATGTACACACACACATATATATATATATATATATATATATATATATATATATATATATATATATATATATATATGTACAGTATATATAGTGAAAACCTTACTCTTCTTTCGTACTGTCCAGCACGAAATAAAAAGTACACTTGATGCTAAGAAGCACTATGGATGAGAAAGGAGATGATACGAAATTCTGTTGTGTTACCAGAGATTATTATCTTTTACACCTCACCAAGGATGGTGTCGACAGCTTTAACCAGATATGCCACACATTGTACATGTGCTCGAAAAAAACATCCGTTGTTGGCCATTATGTTTATTTTACTTGCTGGATATGATGGGAGTAAACTCTGGGGTTTTATTGCATGGTTCCTCATCAGCTGAAAGAGAAATTTTCAAGTACAGAAGGGCACATCTCAAAACAAATTACTGATTTATCATTTATTTTTTTTTACCCTAGGGTACATCTGTACCCCAAGGTAGCATACAGGCAAAGAAAAATAAGGGTAGCATTCTAGGGTTGAAAAGCAACTAAAAATAACGGAATTTTGGGATGTATTAATTAATTTATCCTTTTTTTCTTTGATTGTGGGATTGAATTACATTTAAGACAACTCCATGAGGCCTTGAAATTTTGTATTCCAAGGCAGGCAGTGTGGTACCATTCATAACAAGACTCGCACTCGACCACTTCACGTCCATCTGCCGTAATTCTTGTACATTCTTGACATAGCCATGCCCCAGGAATGTCGTCCTCCTTTGCCTTAAGTGTTGCATGAAGCGTTGTAATTGCATCTTCATCCATATATTTGTAAACACATTCAAGTGCTTGTCTTTTCATGACAAGCATGCCAGGAAGCTTCTCTGGTCTTGTCTCTATTTCATCTTCGGTGACTTGTATTCCTTCTGCTTCCACCCTTCTGACAGCTTTCTCATCTGCAAACATGAGTAAAATGACTTTCTCCTCTGCTGGAATATGTAGGATTCCCTTTTGTTCAGGATATTGCTGATGCTCTTTCACAGATGCGTTGAACGGTTCTGCTCCATGGATGTCATCTTCTTGCCTTAAACTGTTTGTGTCATTTTGTTTGTAGACCTTCAAATTCACTATGTGGTACAAGTTTTTTAGTTCTTTATTTGTTGCAACGTTTTTCAGTTTTGCGCGTCCTTTGCCTACTAGAGAAACAACTTCATATGGACCTAGGTATTTTGCTTCTAGTTTTCCTCCCATTCGGTGATTATTTCTATTGTTTTTTAATAGTACTAATGAGCCCTCAACTATTCCACTGCAATTAGATGTATGTCTTGCATCATAGTTCTTCTTTTGCCTGTTTTGAGCTTTAGCAATATTCATAGTTATTTTTTCATCAGCTGCCTTTTTTTCTGACAACACTCTCTCTGTCAGCTCTTTAATAGTCTCTGATGTCGTTACTCTAGTTCCTACCACTTCATATGACTGAGTATCTAGGTAGACTGGAAGCACGGGGTCTCCTAAACATTGCAGTGAAAGGAGTAACAACAGTGCTGGCATGGACTGAAGTACGATATCCAAACAGAATTCTTTTTATGTGCAAATCCCAATCGTTCTGCTTTTCATTAACACATTTCATAAGAGCTCTTTCAAGTGTTTGATTAAATCTCTCCTACAATCCATTTGTTTGTGGATGATAGGCTGAAGCAATTCTGTGATCTATCTGTAACTTGGCACAGATGATATCATTCAGTTCGTTGACAAACTCTCTCCCTTGGTCGGTGATCAAGGTTTCTATACAGCCAAAGTCACAAACGGTATCTAAAAAGAACTGTGCAACTTCTGCTGCAGACTTGCGTTTTAAAGGTGAAGCAACTGGAAATTTTGTAAAGTAGTCTGTCATTGCTACAATATAACAGTGTCCTCTCTCTGTCTGGGGCAGGGGTCCAATCAAGTCCATTCCAACCTGAGACCAAACTTTTTCAGGAACATAAACTGGATGTAACTCTGGAGCTTGCATTGCTGGTTTATTACTTGCTCTCTGGCACTTGTCACATTTAAAAACATCATCACTAACACGTTCTTTGATGCCCTTAAAATAATACTTAGCAGTAATTTTTCCAATGGTCTTATCCCTTCCCATATGTGCACTACCAAAGCCTTCATGACAAGCTTTGATAACTCGGTTCACGTCCGTTTTCATCAACACTTGACGTAACTGCACTTCATTATTTATTTTTCGTTTATGCTTTAGATATCCATCTTTAACACAAAAGGGTTTGCACTTTTTTCTAATATCACGCTTTTCTTCTTTGTTTAGTCCATCATGATACTTTCCACTATCCAGATATTGGTAATATGTGTGGTAAGTGAGCTCCTCCATAGTCTGACGCACGTGTTTCCACTGCTACTACTCGGACAATTGAGTGTGAAGTGGCGCTAAAACTAGAAGGAAAACAGACAAAAAGAGAGAATGTCAACAGCCCTAGTGATGGTAGTTTTATTGTGATGATAATAGCCACAGCCATAGCCATAGATTTATAACAACAGTGGGGTTGGGGGAATCCAATTTTGGAGAAAATGGTTTTGCCTGTATAATATATTAGAACTCCATACACAAGTTTTGGCAACTCTTTTCTGCCAAGGCTAATGTCCAAATTTCCATTGAAGGATATTGATTTCCTAAATAATATTTCGCATCTTTGGCAGATTTGGAAAACATCATCTGAGGGATGAATCAAGTTTACTTTATCTTTCAACTGAATTAGCCTTGGCATTGCATTATTGTGATGGGCAGTTAAGCAATCTAAATAGGCTTCATAACGCAAGGATTTCTTCAGTTTATGCACAAGAAATCCTGCTATGTACGCCACAATATCGCTAGAATAAAGCGATAAGGTGTAGGAATGTAATAGTAATCTTCGTTATGACTGCTTTCATCTAAACTCCTATTCTCTATTATTCTGTTCTTAGGAGAAGATTTATTTATGTCAACCGAGTTATGTAAATGTGTAATATTGCTTAAATAATTCTAGAGGAATGCAATTACCACGAAGAACATCCTGTATATCATTATGAATCAGAATTTTCTTATAAGCAGCCGAAAACTGCATGGCAGTAGGATTATTATTACAACCCCATACTTCTTATTTTACCAAAAAGAAAAAAGCTCAACATAATCTTGGCTCATTTTATGACAGTAAAAATTTCATTTTTAGAGTAGAATGTTCAATTAGATTATTTAATCACATAGCTTTAAATGCCTAATATAAGCTTCAGCCTTCATCATTAATTCTTTAAACAAACATACATTTTGTTATTCCTTTTCAAGATTTAAAGTTACGTCTGCGCAAATTTTTTTGAATTGAGGATATATAGGCCTAAACTAAAGAATTTGAATGTCCCTCACATCCTTCGAAATCAGCAAGTTTGTTTTCTGAGCAACATTGCAAGGGGTTTGATACGGATTCACTAAGAAACTGAGCAGCACGCTTAAAATTCATTGCTCTTTTTATCCACGCAATATGTTGTGACCTCAATTTATTTCCTACATTTGTGCAATTTGTGCAGCTTTTCTATGAAATCCCATTGAATTTGATTTCCATGGCAAACGAAAAAAAAATATTGGTTACCTCCACCAAGCAAAGGGGGGAATCTTGGCCCAGAGGGGGGAATATTATCCTGGGAAAAAGTTCCCCCGGGGGGACATATATCCTGGGCCATATTTCCCCCGGGGGGAACTTCGGACGGGGGGAAAACCAGACCGTTACACCGGAACAAAACCCACAGAACAGGAAAGCTAGAGAGACCTTTACGTCTACGCTTGAGTTGTACTGACGTCATTAACAAAGAAGCTTTTAGTAGAGAAGGTAGAAAGACTAAAAACAAAATTCCCTGCTAGGAAAAGTTTTATGAATAAATTATTATTATTATTATTATTATTATTATTATTAGCCAAGCTACAACCCTAGTTGGAAAAGCAAGATGCTATAAGCCCAAGAGCTTCAACAGGGAAAAATAGCCCAGGGAGGAAAGGAAATAAGGAAATAAATAAATAATGAGAATAGATTAACAATATATCATTCTAAAAACAGTAACAGATAGGCTAGGGTATGTGACGACATTCGTTACTGCGCAACTTGGAGAGACCGTGAGATATAACCTGATAGGTTGAACAACCAAACTGAAGAAAGAAAGCGAAAACTTTGTGCTTGAATTTAGCGAATTCTTGCGCTCTTTAATCTTAACGTAACTGTCAAAACTAACCGTTTTAGTTAATGTTAACGTTAATTATCTTTTGCATAAAATGACTAACCTTTACACAATACAAGCTTAATGAATTCTTACTTGTCATTTAATTATAACGTAAATAAAAACATAACATCCATTTTACTTATTTACTTTAACGTAAATTTATCAGAACACGATTCCTTTGTTCGATTTATCTCAGTTACAGTAAATTCGTTGTTATATTATTAATATTCGCTTACGAACTGACGACGCAAGAGTCCGCGTCTTACATAAGGCAAGACAAACTAAAACGAACGAACAGCCAGTCTTGCCCAAACTAGCTCCATACATATCACTTTAACTTTAATCTGCATTAATATATATCCTTCGAAATAATGATACTTTTCTTTTTCATTCAGTTTAGTAACTTTGGGAAAAAACCTACTCGCCAAAACTTCTTGCCTATACCATTAAATCTTGAGTCTATTAATTCAAATTCCGTTAATATTATTATTATTATTATTATTATTATTATTATTATTACAAACTAAAACTCTACTTGGAAAAGCAGGATGTTATAAGCCTAAGGGCTGCAACAGGGGGAAAATAGCTCGGTAAGGAAAGGAAACAAGGAAATAAACTATAACCTACAAGAGAATTGATGAACGATCAAAATATTTTAAGAACAGTAACAGCATTAATTAATTTTCAGAGCAAGAGCCCGTGTCCCACATAAGGTGAGGCAATTGTAATCGAACCGAACCATAACTTGTTGTTGTTTGTAGAGATTGCCTAGCTCTTTTGGCCAGACACAGGTTTTTGCAATCTTGCAGCCCGTAGGGAACCATAACGAACTGGGCTATATACTATATAGTAACCAGGGTTGCCAGGTTTTCCAAATGAGAAAAGGCCAATTGTCCGATCAACTGCAGCTTTAAAAGGCCAACCTAATAGTAGAAAAAGGCCGAAAATATGGCATTTAAGGCTAACCAATTTCAAAGAGGCCAAATTTAGGTATCTAGCACGAAAAAAGGCCAAATTTGGAGTGTTTTTGGCCCGAAATGGCCAACCTGGCAACTCTGATAGTAACAACTACCACGAAATCCACTCGAACCTGACTGAGTTTCTTTATTTCACATCCCATCTTTCAGAAGTTACACTTTTTATTTACATTTGCTTATATATAACTAAACTTATATTATTTATCTCCTCCAATTGCCATTAGATTATTATCAAGACTATTAAAATTGCCATTATCAATTTCATACTACGTTAAATTCTCACCAAGAGAACACATTTTTTAAGTAACTATCGAAAAAATTATGGAGACTTTTAATGATAATAAGAGAAGTTCCTTACTACATCAAAGTTCAGTGAAGTCTTTAAACCGCAAATTTGACTGAGCTCATATCTATAAACATTCGTATCCAGAAAACCTTCGTATATATATATATATATATATATATATATATATATATATATATATATATATATATATATATATATATATATATATATATAAAACTGATATGGAATTGCATTTAATAATTACTTTGTCACGAAAAATCGAAACACTTATTAAGGCTTTCTTCTGCATAGAATAGGGTACTTAGTTCTCAATGTTAGAGTAAAAAATAAACATTGTAATAGACAATATCCACATTTTCATGCAAACGTTGTCGACAAAAATTTGAAGTTGTGATCTCACCTCTGGCAACGAGCGAAGAAGTCCAGTTTGTAAACAGTGTCCGTGGTCGTTTTTCACAAATCTTCGAATTTTTCAACGTATGCAAGAGTTTTCGATGTTTTGTTTACACGGAATTATGTATAAAGTGTCAGTGGTGTCCAGGGATGTTAAAATCATAATGGATAGTGCACAGTGTTCGAATAATATGGCATTATCTTGAACCGGTTGCCACACTTTAGGTACACTCGAAAAGTTGAAAACTGGTGGGGTCCCCGAAGGAAACTTACGTGACGTCACAGACCGGTCGTGCCAGACGTAGGATGTTATTTTTTTAAAACCCATAGCCGCTGAATGTGTATTTTATGTGAAGATAAACTTAACATCTGAGAATATATAAAGATATAATATGGTATTATCTTGAACCTGTTGCCACACTTTAGGTACTTTCGAAAAAAACTTCGGGTCCCCGAGGGAAACTTACGTGACGTCACAGACCGATCGTACCAGACGTAGGATGTTATTTTTATTTTAAACCCATGGCCGCTGAATGTGTATTTTATGTGAAGATAAATTTAACATCTGAGAATATATAGATGTTTTGAAAAAAAAAGACGAAATGACGAGGCTTGAAAATATAAGCAAGTCTTGGGTGTGTGTAGTTCAAGTACAACATCCACATGTTCAGTCTTTCCACCCCCCCCCCCCCCCCCTTACAGTATGGGTGATACCTAGCGATTTAGAAACGTGAAATAAGCTGAAGATTTATAAACAACGTTAATAAGGAAGAAACAGATAAGGTTAAGGAAATAAAAACAAAACCGGAAGGTGAATTACGTACGTGTATGAAGATACTGTGTAATCAGCTACCAGTGAAGTTATTGAAGCGATTACTGAGGAAATCCTCGGGGGAAAAGGAAGAGCATCGGAAGGTAAGAGGTAAATTTCTAAATATAATATTTAAACTTATTAACATGAATATAGGAAAGAGCTGGAATTAGTTTGTGTATTAATTATTGTATTCCTGTTCACCCGTAGGCCTAACCCGATTGCATTTTATATACTGCCATAAAATGGTTGTATATTGCCTCGCCCCTCCGGCCATACACGTAGCAAAATAGTAGGCCTAATTGACCGAATGAAGAGGAAAAATGCAATTAATTCTATTATTTAAAGGTAGTAACATTAAGGCAGACATCAGAGGGAAGGGACAGGACAATGCCCGAGAGACTGACCTTATATACGTTTGATCAACGCCCAAGATCTCTCTCCACCATAGCTAGGACCAGGGAGGGCCAGGCAAATGCTGCTGATGACTCAGTATATAGACCTATAGGCTTCCCCAAGGCGCCCATCCTTAGCTCACAAGGATTGTGAGTTTGCAGACACTAAAGGAACTAATGAGTTTGAGTGTGACTCGAACCCCATACTGGCGATCACCAGGCAGTTAAATTACCAACAGGACAAAACAACCAATTTAAATCAAGAATGGTACGGGATTTCAAGCGTCGAAATGGGGAAGTAGTAGACATAGTTTATGCATTTTTATTTTTTATTTTCAGTCCAATATGTTAGATTTGACTGTAGTACGTGCTGCCCCCCCCCCCCCCTCATAGTTGCACCTAGGCGCAGTTTGGCCTGCTAAGCTCAACGTCATGAGTCTAAATTTGAGATTTATTCAAAGGATTTTGTTTTTATTTATATTGTAAAATAGGTGCTTTCCTGAAACAAAAACTTTCGATGATAGTTGTTTCTCAGTGAATTAAAGTAGATTTTGAAAATTTTGAATTTCAATAGATCAGTATTATGGCATGTGGTTAGATCGCGCAAACATAGCGAAGGGTTACTAGTTGCCAGTGGATGGATCACCAGTAGAAAGGTTACCAGCAGAATCCAATCTGATATGATATTTTGGAAGCTGTAAAACATGTTTTTAGTTTAGAAGGGACTTTCTTCATTACAAAATATGTCCTGAGTAACAACTGTTGCGTAAAACATAGTAGATGAAGGCCAGCCTTTCTCTTGGATGTATTAACATAGGCCTATTTATAGTTAAATTATATACCAATAGTTATAATGACTGCAGCACCACAAGCTGCTATCGGTGGAATAATTTTGTAATGCTGTAGGAAGGGTAAAAGCGAACGAAGATAGTGAAAGAACCATTATTCATTATGCAAATTAGAAAGATAGGTGCTATTATAGTATGGTATCTACCATCGAATTTTTACTATAGTATGGTATCTACCACAAAGTATGTTATCTACCGTGAATGTTAATCCTCCTGTTTGATGTTGATAAGGATTATCAAACAGATTACTTACCACCAGTATGTTATCCTCATTGGACTTTAATGATAGTTTAATAATATTTATTGGAAGGATAACATGGATGCATATTTATAAACAGTTTGTAGGTTAGGTTAGGTTGGGTTAGACTATGTTAGGACATGGGTGCATAATTATAAGCAGTTTGTAAGTTAGGTTAGGTTGGGTTGAGTTAGGTTAGGTTAGGTTAAGTTGGGTTATCAAATCGGTAGTGATCCTCCTCATTAGAGGCGGATTAGCAAGTAGACCGTATCCTTAGGGACTGATGGTGGGTATCATACTATAGTCAGAGAGGGGTGGTAGATAGCAAAATCGGCGGTAGATAGCATACTATAATAGCACCGAAAGATATTTACCTCTGTCAGAGAAGTTGAGAGGAGGTTATGTTTTCGCCCCTGCTTGTCCGTTTGTCTGTTTACGAACAACTTCCCGGCTACAGTTTTACTCATAGAGTGATGTAACGTTCAGGGATTAATCGTTCTGTTGAGACGTGGAAGTGATTCCATTTTTAAAGTCCTAGGTCAAAGGTCAAGGACGAGCAAAAAGGTCGACCGAAATAAAACAGCCGTGGTGGAGGTCTGCACTCTCGGAGTGCTTTTTCTAATTTTGACTGTTTTAAAGTGAGATTAGAATTATATATTCGGTGCTGTTCATCATGAATATTTTTTAACATAATGAGTTGTTTAGGGAGTTCCAGATGAATATATTCAATAGGTAAAAAGTGGAAATAGTTGTAGTCGTGTTTGTACGTATGAATTTAATGTCAAATGACGTATTTACGATGTGGAAATCTGTTTAATGAGCCTATTTATGTACAGGAATTTACCAAAAACCTTTTGTTAAAAGGAGGTTTTAGTACCCCCCACAACTTCCAATTTTGTTAGAATATAATTATACACGAACAACAACAGCAAAATACAGTCGGTTTTATTCCACTGGAGGACAAAGGCCTCAGACATGTCCTTATATACCGTATCCGGACAATTGTTCGAAAACGTTTGTTCGATAACTGTTGTTCGAAAAGTAATTGTTCGAGTCAACATTCATTTTATAATCGCTGCATTTTGTTTTTGTTATGATTAAAAAAAGAAATTAGTAGTATTGTATATATTTCACTTCAATTTTTTCTATCCAGAAATCTGTTCTTGAAGCCTTTAAAGAACGAGAGCAATATTGCCCCTGGGCTTATAGCATCTTGCTTTTCCAACTAGGGTTGTAGCTTGGATAGTAATAATAGTAATAATAATAATAATAATAATGATAATAATAATAATAATCCGAAGTGAAATGCACTGCAGGCATTACTTAAAGGCCAGCTCCATCATGAGGCTCAATACTACACAGTACTCTAGAAGTTTTATTCCAGCTGTTACCAAGTTGTGGAATGATCTTCCTAATCGGGTAGTTGAATCAGTAGAACTTCAAAAGTTCAAAGTTGGAGCAAATGTTCTTATGTTGACCAGGCTGACATGAGTCTTTTTATAGTTTATATATGACATATCTGTTTTTGACGTTGTTAATAGTTTATATAGGACATATCTGTTTTGACGTTGTTACTGTTTTTAGAATGATTTATTGTTAATTTATTCTCATCATTTATTTATTTCCTTATTTCCTTACTAAGCTATTTTTCCCTATTGGAGCCCTTGGGCTTATAGCGTCTTGCTTTTCCAACTAGGGTTGTAGCTTGGCTAGTAATAATAATAATAATAATAATAATAATAATAATAATAATACTCGAGTACCATATGTGGATGAGATCATGATGAGGGGTAGATGGAGATGATTTGAGCATGCTCTTCGCACTCCCCGTGAGAGATTAGTTCACCAAACGTTCAGCTGAGCTACACAAGGCACTAAAAGAGTTGGAAGACCCAGGTCTACATGGCTGAGGATTATGAAGCTCGAAGTTGATGATGAATGGGAAAGTATTGAATTAAAAGCTCAAGACAGAGACAACTGGCGAAATCTAACCGAAGCCCTTTGCGTCAATAGGCGTAGGAGGAGATGATGATGATGATGAAATAAAGATGAAATTTTTTAGTAATGTTGGAAAATGGCTTAGTAAGAAATACTTGGGCATTTCTATATATATATATATATATATATATATATATATATATATATATATATATATATATATATATATATATATATATATATATAATATCATTCAAAAATTCTTGGTAATTTTAGTGAAAATGATAGGAAAACAGTAACGGGAGAAAATAGTCAATAAATTTTCGAATTGGCAACACGCAATATAACAGAAATCTATAATTTGGAATTTTCTCTTTGTATTAAATGTTTGGGACATACATTTTAAATTTGCTTGGAGCAAGAAATGGGGACGGAAAATTTATTCTTTTCATTTTAAATATATATATATATATATATATATATATATATATATATATATATATATATATATATATATATACACCTTACATATATATATGTATACCTTACATATATATATTTGTATATGCGGTATATATACAGTATATAAAATCAAACCATTGTTCTCTCGTCTTGAGCAGTGCCATAGCCTCTATACCATGGTTTTTCACTGTCTTGGGTTAGACTTCTCTTGTTTGAGGGTACACTCGGGTATGCTGTTCTGTCTTGTTTCTCTTCCTCTTGTTTTGTTAAAGTTTTAATAGTCCATGAGGAGATATATATTTTAATGTTGTTACCCTTCTTAAAAAAATAATTTTTCCTTGTTTCTTTTCCTCACTGTGCTATTTTCCCTGTTGGATCCCCTGGGCTTATAGCATCCTGCTTATACAACTCCGGTTGTAGCTTAGCAAGTAGTAATAATAGTAATATATATATATATATATATATATATATATATATATATATATATATATATATATATATATGTGTGTGTGTGTATATATATATATATACGGTTTATATATATGTATGTACATATATATATATATATATATATATATATATATATATATATGTGTGTGTGTGTATATATATATATATATATATATATATATATATATATATATATATATATATATATATATATATATATATATGTATGTACATATATATATATATATATATATATATATATATATATATATATATGAGTATAGTATATATATATATATATATATATATATATATATATATATATATATATATATATATATATATATATATATATGTATATACAGACATACATATACACAGGCAACTAAACCTTATGTTCAGGCAAACAAGGCATCATGAACATCTTTACGCAAGACAATAGCTTCTGGAAAAGACAAACCGCAGCAGAGAACAAGGCTCTTCGTTATCAATCTCGCCATTATTTACACTACATTAACCGTGTATTAAAAAGACTCTATTTAGAGATGGCGTCAGACAGTTCCCCTTAGAAGCCGGATGTTCCGATAAGAAATTGGCATTTCATGTCGAAAGTCCCATTTGTTCCAGTGATTAGAATCGGCGTCTAGTTCGCTTTGAATAATCGGGGTTATGCCTTTGTCATTTGTATACAACAACAACAAAATACAGTCGGTTCTATTCCACTGGAGGACAAAGGCCTCAGACGTGTCATTCTATACCGTATCCGGACAATTGTTCGAAAGCATTTGTTCGATAACAGTTGCTCGAAAAGTAATTGTTCGAGTCAATATTCATTTTATAATCATTACATTTTGTTTTTGTTATGATTAAAGAAAGAAATTAGAAGTATTGTATATATTTCACTTCAATAAAGATGTGTTAACTATTCTATGTGGGATAGTATTCTAGAAAGTTTTGCATTGAATAATCGGGGTTATACCTTTGTCATTTATATACAACAACAACAAAATACAGTCGGTTTATTCCATTGGAGGATAAAGGCCTCAGACGTGTCCCTTCTATACCGTATCCGGACAATTGTTCGAAAACATTTGTTCGATAACAGTTGTTCGAAAAGTAATTGTTTGAGTCAATATTCATTTCATAATCATTACATTTTGTTTTTGTTATGATTAAAGAAAGAAATTAGAAGTTTTGTATGTATTTCACTTCAATAAAGATGTGTTAACTATTCCGTGTGGGATAGTCTTCTAGAAAGTTTTGCATTGAATAATCGGGGTTATACCTTTGTCATTTATATACAACAACAACAAAATACAGTCGGTTTATTCCATTGGAGGATAAAGGCCTCAGACGTGTCCCTTCTATACCGTATCCGGACAATTGTTCGAAAACATTTGTTCGATAACAGTTGTTCGAAAAGTAATTGTTTGAGTCAATATTCATTTCATAATCATTACATTTTGTTTTTGTTATGATTAAAGAAAGAAATTAGAAGTTTTGTATGTATTTCACTTCAATAAAGATGTGTTAACTATTCCGTGTGGGATAGTCTTCTAGAAAGTTTTGCATTGAATAATCGGGGTTATACCTTTGTCATTTATGTACAACAACAACAAAATACAGTTGGTTTTATTCCACTGGAGGACAAAGGCCTCAGATATGTCCTTATATACCGGATCCGGACAATTGTTCGAAAACGTTTGTTCGATAACAGTTGCTCGAAAAGTAATTGTTCGAGTCGATATTCATTTTATAATCATTACATTTTGTTTTTGTTATGATTAAAGAAAGAAATTAGTAGTATTGTATATATTTCACTTCAATAAAGATGTGTTAACTATTCCATGTGGGATGGTATTCTAGAAAGTTGTGTATTGTATAGAATACATAGAAGACATTTTTATGGGTATCCAAGTTTCAAATGTATAGTGGGACATGATTCTTGACTTATAGGGAAGTTTTAGGCTGTATGGAAAAGAATCTAGACTTCACAAGAGGTTTAATGGATTAAAGGTCGCTCATGAATGGCAGAGGCAAGAGACAGTGACAAATGTCCTAGAAACTGACCATATATACATAAGATCAGCACCCAAGCCCCCTCTCCACCCAAGCAAGGACCAGGGATGGCCAAGTAATGGCTGCTGCTGACTTAAAGGTTTAAGGTGTCTGGTTTCAGTTCCAGTTCCATCAGAATAAATGCTCACCAGAACGTCAGCCGGGCAAGCCCAACCCCCCAGTGTGGTGCACTGCCACAGCAGTAGCCTCCCCAGTAAACAGCTGAAACTCACGTTCCCGGGCGGGGATCGATCTGCTGCCCTGCGAATGCCAGGCAAACACGTTACCACTGTGCTTAGCAGATAGAATGATAGGTTCATCAACCCCCCCCCCCATCCTTAGCTCACAACAGTGGTGAGGTTGCAGACCCTACAAGAAACTATTGAGCTTGAGGCTGACTCGAACACCAGTTCAGCAGATCGCCAAGCAGGAACGTTTCCAATTAGCGACTACATCCCTAGTCTTGGCGTCTTGAAGTCATGGGTTTTAGTTTAAGGACTATTCCTTGTCTCTATTTGTATGGTATTTCAGTAGAATCTAGACTGGTATCGAGGTTATATAACGGCTTTAAGTCTTTGAGTTTGAAGGTATTTTTTACGGATTGTCAAGTTTCTCCAATATCGTCCCACTAAGGTACAGTGGTAACGTGTTTGGCTAGCATTCGCATGGCAGCAAATCGATCCCCGCCCAGGACTGGGAGTTTAAGCTGTTTACTGGGGAGGCCACTGCTGTGGTAGGGCACCACAGTGGGGGGGGGCGGTTGGGATTGCCTGGCTGACGTTCTGGTGAGCATCGATTCTGATGGAACTGGAACTGAAACCAGACACCTTTAACCTTAAAATATAGAGTACGATATAGCTAGGTAGGCTAGTTGGTGCCAGGGCACCAGCTACCCTTCAAGGTAGTACCGCGAGAGTTATTGGGTCCTTTGGTTGGCCATACACTACTACTTTGGATCCCTTTATCTGGTTATGGCTCTTTTTTTTCCTTAGCGTACACGTACACCGAATAGTTTGGCCTATTCTATACATATTCTCCTCTGTCCTTATACACCTGACGACACTGAGATTACCAAACAATTCTTCTTCGCTCAAGGGGTTAACTACTGCACTCTAATTGTTTAGTGGCTATTTTCCACTTGGTAAGGACAGAAGTGGCTCTTTAGCTATGGCAAGCAGCTCTTCTAGGAGAAAGACACTCCAAAATCCAACATTGTTCTTTAGACGTGGGTCGTGCCATAGCCTCTGTACCACGGTCTTCCACTGTCTTGGGTTAGAGTTCTCTTGTTGAGGGCACACTCGGGCACACTTTTCTATCTTATTTCTCATCCCCAGGTTTCCATGACATATTTATAGTTTATATATGAAAGATCTATTTTAACGTTGTTACTGTTCTTAAGATAGTTTATTTTAATTGTTCATTATTTCTTTTTTAATTTATTTATTTCCTTGTTTCCTTTCCTCACTAGGATATTTTTCCCTGTTGGTGCCCTTGGGCTTGTAGCACCGTTGCTTTCCAACTAGTGTTGTTACTTAGCTTCTACCAATAATAAGAATCGCTGTGGCTACTTTAAGATAACAAAATTGCATAGCCATTCTTTGCTCGTATTTCTGTACTATGAACTTGTTATTCTGAAAGACATCAGATTATGTATTACCAAGGCTGAAACAGATTTGATCTATATAAAAACTTGAAGCCCTACTTCAGAAGATAAACTATTGGTTTTATTATTATTATTATTATTATTATTATTGTTATTATTATTATTATTATTATTACTTGCTAGGCTACAACCCTAGCTGGAAAAGCAGGATGCTAAAAACCCCGGGGCCCCAGCAGGGAAAATAGCCTTAATGAGGAAAGGAAACAGGGAAAATAAAATATTTCAAGAAAAGTAACAACATTAAAATAAATATTTTCTATATAAACTATAAAAACTTTAACAAAACAAGTGGAAGAGAAATAAGACAGAATAGTGTGCCCGAGTGTACCCTCAAGCAAGAGGACTCTAACCCAAGTCAGTGGAAGACCATGGCACAGAGGCTGTGGCACTAACCGAGAGTAAAGGCCCAGTCTCTCGTCAGTCGGCTCCAGGGCCAGTATCCTTTCTGCCGTTTGCAAGAGCCGTGTTGAGTTCTTCTTTGGTGTAGGGTTTGTCGGTATCATCTTTCATGTTGCAGGCGGCTTCTATGATATTGTTTCTGATTGGGAGCAGTATTCTCTGCCTGTTTATGGTTTGCAGAGGGAGATTTGTGCTTTTTACTCAGTCGGCAAAGTTATTAGCAATTCTGTTTGCTTCAGTTAATGGGTCTGGGTGGGTGACTCTGGGTATGCTGTATTTCCCAGAGACTTTGTTGAACCAGCCCCATATTTTTGCTAGGGATGTGTTGAAGTTGACTTCGTGGCACCATGAATACCATTTGTCTGTTTTCACTTCCAGTGTTACCTGTAGAGAATGTTTGGTGATTTCTACAAATAGATCATGAAGTTCATCAGTTCTGTATTTCCTGAAGAGTTTTCTGGTTCGGTTGATTCTGGCATTCATTTCTTTGATGCGGCTGTTGTAGTACCAGGCATCAGCGTGTTTCCTCTTAGAATGCTTTTTCTGAGGCATGGATACACTGGCGGCTGCATCTAGTTGCTTGTTGAAGTCAAGTGATAGGGTGGAAATGTCAATGTGAGGGTTCTTGATGTATTCCAGAGCCCATTCTGTCATAGCTGTCTCGAACCTTGCCCAGTTAGCAAAGTCTTGGTTCCACCTTTTTGGGGGTGGAGGAGGAGGAGGGTATTTCTCCAATTCGAGTTCAACTTCTATGGCAAGGTGATCACTTGTTAGTACAGGATGCAGTCGCAATTTGGCACCCCTTTGTATGGTGTTGGATAGGAAAGTGAGGTCTAAACGACCACCCCTTAAATTGGTTGCTTCTGTAACATTGTTAAGCAATGTCACGTCAGGATATTCTTGCAGTAGGGCATGCAAGGGTCTGATTTGTTGCTGATTTTGAGGTCAGAAATGGGTGGTGAGCGTTGAAGTCGCCTGCAATTATTGTGTCATCCTCAGAGGCGCCAAAGAGCCCATCTGCATTGATGCTTTTGACTGGAGATTTGTAGATATTGTGGACTGTGAGAGTTGTGGCTAGCAGAGATATCTGAACACTGAGTGTCTCTGCTTCTGTTCCACAGTCGATGCTTTGTGCTCTTTTAGAGGGGATGCTATTCTTGATGAGAGTAGTTAATCCTCTTGTCGTTGGTGTTAGATACGTGGTGTACACTTTGTATCCTGAGAACGCGAATGGTGTATTCTTGTTTTGCAAAGTTTCTTGTAGTACAATGATGTCTGGATTTTGCACTGAAGTTTGGGATTGTAGGAAGGCAAACTAATTTTTGAGTCCAAAGACGTTCCATTGGACCATTTTCACTTTAGTGTTGTTGGGGGGTATCTTCATTGTTGTGAGTGGTTGTGTTAGGATCGTTTAATGGAGGGACTATAAAGTGACTTGAGCTTTAAGTTCCTGGGTGGCATTAGCAAAAATGAAGTCATCGAGAGACTTCTGAGTAAACTTAATCTTTCGGGACTTACAAAGTATGTTAGAAATATCGCCAATGAAAGCCTCCATGGAACAAGCGATAAGGTCATAATCGTTCCATTCAGTGACTGGGGGTGTGGAGGGGCTTGAGGTGCTTGATGGGCATCTGACAGCGGGACTAGGTAGGCTGGGAAACTCACTTAAGGAATTGGAGGTGTTGGGTGTGTGGGCTACAGGTGTGGAGGAGGATGAGGAAGGTTTAGGTCGAATCTGCTGGGAGGCAGCGGAAGGGATGGGAGGAGAGGTAAATCTTAGTGGTGAAGGCATGGAAGGAGTGTGGGAAGGGGATCGTTTTGACTTTGGAGGAGGTCTGGGAGGATGTTGAGGTTAAGGTGTTGGGGGGAGACTTGGAGGAGAAGGAAGTTCAGGAATGGCATGTCTGGAGGGGTTAGGATTTTGTTGGGAGGTGCGGTTGGTAGGTGGAGGGGTGTGGTTGATTGGAGGTAGGTGAATTTGACGTTGCTGACGTGGGTGCAGGTTGTAGTGGCGATCTACTCCCTGGCGGTCGGCGATGCGCTGCAGTCTTTTAGGTCATCTGTCATGCCAAGCATGATGAGATCCTCTGCAGTTAGGACAATTTGCAGTGGTGGGATGTCCGGCCTTGAACCTGGCAATGCAGTAGGCTGTTGAGTGCTGTCTCCTGCTACAAACTGGGCAGATCTCCGGGCCTGTGCAGTGGCTCTTGTGGTGGAAACTAAGAGAGCTACGTTTTTATATACGGCAAATCTGGCTTAGGCAGAGAGGTAGCGAATTTACATTGGCTGGCTCGGGTGTCGTGGGCGGAGTGAATAGAATGACTAATCCTCATTGGCTAAGCCGCTCACCTAGAGCGGCTGTAAAACAGTCAGACTGCTTTCCCACTCACTCATGGGTGATGAGTCGCTATCTTGTCCTCTTGGAGCTGGGCTCTGATTGGTAGGAGCGCTCGCCAATAGGGTATGTAAGATAGGTAGACTACAGTATCCTGTCGCTGATCAAAGCTGTCGGGGTTGGTTATGTCTTGATCAGTTGGGTTGTCTTGGTTGGAGATGTCATGGTTGGTTGGGTTACTTTTCTGTGTGTTGTTCCTTCGACAGGAGGAGAGGAGGAACATTTTCTGGGTAGTGTTAAGAGTCGGTTTTTCACTCTGTATAGGAAGAGCTTCAAGTATGCGAAGTCTCTTGCTATCTGGAGCATGGCCGATGATCTTGGTGTTCTTTATTATTTCCTCACGTTTGATGTTGTTGTAGACGTGGAGGGCATGAACTTTTATTGCACCTTGTTGAACATGACAGGACAGTCTTTTTGACAGACGCATGGTGGTCATTACTATGAAACGTTCCGAGCATCCTGGAACAGGGCATAAGTAGGAATAGACCACGTTGGTATGTCTGAGGATGTCCTGTGTCGGCGGGGCTGAGTTGTTCCTCATGATGAGAGACCTTGTCTAGTTGGTTTGATAATAAAGTCAGCTTGACCTCTGTGTTTTTATCCACGGGAGATGCGACTCTTTATCATGTATCTCATGGCCTTATCATCCTTCTGGTAATCCCAATGCATGAATCCTTTATAGTAAAGGTTGATGGTAGTTGTTGTGTTCAAAGTCTGTTGTTCACCCTGGTACCAGGTATCCATGGCTAGCTTGATTTCACGACTAACTTATCTGTTAGAGTAGCCATTGATCACCAGGATCTGGTCGACTCGGTCGAGTTCTTGTTGTGTGGCAGCCCAAGAGGAGCAGTGGGAGACGGCTCTATGGACATAGGCTTTGATGGTGGAGGTCTTGTAACTGGCAGGGCATTCACTGTCTTCATTTAAGCATAAGCTGAGGTTAGTGGGCTTAATGTACACACTATCAAATCCAGTCGTGTTAGGAGAGATGAGAACATCCAGGAAGAGCAGCCGTCCATCTTTGCTATGTTCAACAGTAAACTTCAGGTAGCTGCAATCCTCAAACGTCCTGCGGAGAGTCTCGATGTCCTGGGTAGAAGGGACCATGACAAAAGTATCATCTATGTATCTCACGTACACGTCTGGACGACGTATTCATGAGAAAACCCTCTCTTCAACAACTCCCATATAAAAGTTGGCAAAGAGCACATCAAGGGGAGAGCCCATCGCTACACCATCCTTCTGTAAATACATGTGGCCCTCTGCACTCTGCCTGAAATATGTACTAAGATGGCCCCTTTTACCACACAATTAAATTTTCACCCCAAAATATGGGTAGAATTCCGCGTTTATGTGTATTCAATTCCTATTTCCTCCCAAAATATGTGTAGAATGCAGTTTGTGTATTCAATTCCAATTACACCCCAAAATATGGGTAGTATTCAGCGTTTACGCGTATTCAATTCCAATTACATCCCAAAATATGAGTAGACTGCAGTGTTTACGTGTTTTCAGTTTCAATTTCATAGCAAAATATGGGTAGAATTAAGCGTTTATGTGTATTCAATTCCAATTTCATCCCAAAATATTCTCAGCGTTTATGTGTATTGGGTTCAAATTTCATTGTAAAATATGGGTAGAATTCAGTGTTTAAGTGTATTCAATTCCAGTTTCATCCAAAAATTCTCAGCTCTTGTGTGTATTAAATTCCAATTTCATAAAAATATGGGTAGAATGCCGAGTTTACGTGTATTATATTCCAATTTCACCCAAAAATATGGGTAGAATTCAGCGTTTATGTGTAATCAATTCCAATTTCATCCCAAAATATGGGTAGAATTCAGCATTTACGTGTATTCAATTCCAATTTCATCCTAAAATATGGATAGAATTCAGTGTTTTTATGTTTTCAATTCCATTTTCATTACAAAATATCAGTAGAATTCCGCCTTTACGTGTATTATATTCCAATTTCATCCCCAAATAATGGTAGAATTAAGCGTTTACGTATAAATTCCAATTTCATCCCCAAACATTGGTAGAATTAAGCCTTTACATGCATTCTATTCCAGTTTCATTTCAAAATATGGGTAGAGTTCAGTGTTTAGGTGTACTCAATTCCAATTTCATCCCAAAATATTGTCAGCGTTTGTGTATTCGGTTCAAATTTCATCGTAAAATATGGGTAGAATTCAGTGTTTAAGTGTATTCAATTCCAGTGTCATCGAAAAAAATTCTCGGCTCTTGTGTGTATTCAATTCCAATTTCATAAAAATATGGGTAGAATGCCGAGTTTACGTGTATTATATTCCAATTTCACTCAAAAATATGGGTAGAATTCAGCGTTTACATGTATTCAATTCCAATTTCATCCCAAAATATGGGTAGAATTCAGCGTTTTTGTGTTTTCAATTCCATTTTCATTACAAAATATCAGTAGAATTCAGCCTTTACGTGTAATATGTTCCAATTTCATTCCCAAATAATGGTAGAATTAAGCATTTACGTATATTCAATTCCAATTTCATCCCTAAATATGGGTAGAATTAAGCCTTTACATGCATTCTATTCCAATTTCATCCCAAAATATGGGTAGAGTATAGTGTTTAGGTGTACTCAATTTCAATTTCATCCCAAAATAGGGTAAAATGCAGCTTTTACGTATATTCAATTCCAATTTCATTCTAAAATATGGGTAGAATTCTGTGTTTGTGTGTATTCAATTCCAATTGCATAACAAAATATTGATAGAATTCTGTGTTTGTGTGTGTTCAATTCCAATTTCATCTAAAAATATGTTTAGAATTCCGCGTTTTACTCATATTCAATTCCAGTTTCATGCCATAATATTGGTAGAAATCTGCGTTTACGCATATTCAATTCTAATTTCATCCCAAAATATTGATAGAATTCTGTGTTTGTGTGTATTCAATTCCAGTTTTATCTAAAAATATGTTTAGAATTCCGTATTTGACTCATATTCAATTTCAATTTCATCCCATAGTATTGGTAGAATTCCGCGTTTACGCATATTCAATTCCAAGTCATCCCAAAATATGGGTAGAATTCAGGGTATTATCTTGATTCACCTCCATAAAGGGAATATGCGAAGAGGTTTGGTATATAGTATGTGAAAGTTATTCACTAATGATCCCATCTATATTTAACCCAGATTAGCCTATAGATTTGCGTAGGCATAAGTGAACACTCGTCTAAGTGTAAGAGGCCATTACGAACCTGAAATGTTATTCATTCATTATTGATATTCCTCCGCGAAGTAAAAGATTGAAATATAATCAGTTGATGGATTTGATATGCCGATTGGTAATCTCCCTTGAGATTACTTTTTTTAAGATTGTTATTTTTGATCTTGTTCGGTTGGATGATTTATTGGGATCAGATGATAACTAATGAGTAGATGTTGATGAAACTATAGTCCATTTCTTTTAGCGATGCATATTTGCACCGACTCGCGGCGGTGCCCTTTTAGCTCGGAAAAGTTTCCTGATCGCTGATTGGTTGGAGGCGATGCCCTTTTAGCTCGGAAAGTTTCCTGATCGCTGATTGGTTAGAATTATCTTGTCCAACCAATCAGCGATCCGGAAACTTTTCCGAGCTAAAAGGGCACCGCTGCGAGTCGGTGCAAATATGCATCGCTAAAAGAAATGGACTATAAGTAGAGTGTTCCCTTGAGTACCGCTTGTGATGCCGTAGCTTGTACTGTGTACAGATATTATTATTATTATTATTATTATTATTATTATTATTATTATTATTATTATAATTAATTGCTAAGCTACAACCCTAGTTGGAAAAACACAATACTATAAGCCCAGGGGCTCCAACAGGGAAAATAGCCCAGTGAGGAAATGAAACAAGGAAAAATTAAATCTTGAAGAAGAGTTACAACATTAAAATAAATATCTCTTTTACAAGCTAAATACTTTAACAAAACAAGAGGAAGAGAAATTAGATAGAACAGTGTGCCCGAGTGTACCCTCAAGCAAGAGAACTCTAACCCAAGACAGTGGAAGACCATGGTACAGAGGCTATCTATCAAAAGTTTGCGGTGGCCTGTTGGAAACGTTATCTTGGGGTTCGAGTCCCGCTCAAGCTCGATAGTTTCTTGTGGTGTCTGCAACCTCACCATCTTATAAACTATATGAAGTATGGGTAGAATTCAGCGTTTATGTGTAATCAATTCCAATTTCATCACAAAATATGGGTAGAATTCGACATTTTTGTGTTTTCGATTCCAATTTCATCACAAAATGTCAGTAGAATTTAGCTTTTACTTGTGTTCAATTCCAATTTCATCCCAAAATAATGGTAGAATTAAGCGTTTAATCTCTCTTGGTAATTTCTCTTGATATTACTTTTTTTTAAGAATGTTATTTTTGACTCTTGTTCGGTTGGATGATTTATTATTGGGATCAGGTGATAACTAATGAGATGTTGATGAAACTAAGTAAAGTGTTCCCTTGAGTACCGCTTGTGATGCCGTAGCTTGTAATGTGTACAGATATTATTATTATTATTATTATTATTATTATTATTATTATTATTATTATTATTAATTGCTAAGCTACAACCCTAGTTGGAAAAGCACAATACTATAAGCCCAGGGGCTCCAACGGGGAAAATAGCCCAGTGAGGAAATGAAACAAGGAAAAATTAAATCTTGAAGAAGTATAACAACATTAAAATAGATATCTCTTTTATAAGCTAAATACTTTAACAAAACAAGAGGAAGAGAAATTAGATAGAATAGTGTGCCCGAGTGTACTCTCAAGCAAGAGAACTCTAACCCAAGACAGTGGAAGACCATGGTACAGAGGCTATCTATCAAAAGTTTGCGGTGGCCTGTTGGAAACGTTATCTTGCGGTTCGAGTCCCGCTCAAGCTCGATAGTCTCTTGTGGTGTCTGCAACCTCACCATCTTATGAACTAATTATGTGGGTTTTATGGGAGCCTTTAAGTTTACCTGTTGTGTCATCAGTAGCCATTGCTTGTCCCTCCCTGGTCCTAGCTTGGTAGGAGAGTGGGGCTTTGGGCTCTTATCATATGTATGTTTGGTCATTGCCTGGGTCATCGTCCTGCTAGCTAGGGCATTGTGACTCGGTCTTGCCTCTGCCATTTATGAATGGCTTTTATTTTTTTTTTTTTTTTTTTTTTTTTTTTTTTTTTAGGCAAGACGTGGTTAATATTGGGTCTTGTGTTTCCAGTCCTATGCCCGAATAAACTACATCGTTTCCATTAATAAAATCATAACAAATCGTTTATTGATTTTCGATACATTTTGTGAAAACTCACTCGGACAAACAACTTGTGTATGACTGTCTTGGCGTAGGCGGTCCGTATCTGATTGCATTTTTTTTCTTTCTTTTTAATTCTTATCTTAATGTATCTCATTGTCAGAGGTTTGACGAAGCTCTTCTCAATATCTGCCTTTAGTCTAAAGACTGTCTCGTCCATTAGAATGTTGTCTTCAGGAAGGTTTGGTTGTTCGGGTCCACAGCATCTGAAAAATGTTTATTTATAAAGTACATCGATTGACTTAATTGATTACACAATTTAACTTTTTATTTGCTTAATTATATACCTATTGTTGTGGCCTGATTGGTAACGTCTCAGCCTGGTATTTCCCAGACGGGAGTTCGAGTCCCCCTGAGACTCGGTAGTGCCTTTAGTGTCTGCAATCTTACCATTCTTGTGAGCTAAGGTTGGGGGGTTTGGGAGAGCCTATATGTTGAGTCATCAGCAGGCATTGCCTGGCCCTCCCTGGTCCTAGCTTGGGTGAAGAGGGGGCTTGGGCGCTGATCATATGTATATATGGTGAGTGTCTAGGGCATTGTTCTGCCATTCATGAGCGACCTTTAAACCTTTAAACCTTTATTGTTACGTAAGGTGGTAATGAAATAGATTTTAACATGCGCTTGTAAGATGATATCTGAAGACTACTTAAGCTGTCATTTCCTTTTGTTTGTTTAATTTCTAAAGGACTTACATACTTCGGATTGTATCTTATTGTCGGCGTTTGTTTGTTTGTTTGTGAGCGGATTTTACACAAAAACCACTGTACCGATTTTGACCAAACTTGTTAGACATGTTGGGTATGACCCAAGGATGAATCTGTAACATTTTGGATAAAGCACACGAAAGTACAAATACGCAGTAGTACATTGAAAATAATCGCAATGTTGTTTAAATGACAAATATTTTATTAGTCTTATTTTTTGTTTATGAACAACTTACCGCAAAAACTAAAGAACCGATTTTAACGAAACTTTGTGGACATATCGGGTATGACACAAGGGCAAATCTATTAACTTTTGAAGAAAATACATCTAATTGCAAGTACACAGTGGAGTTAAGAGCAAAATAAGACTGCTTGGCGTGGCGAAGGCATGAGGGTCCCTCTAATTAATGATACTTTCAAATGATTAATTTATGATAGAATACACACACACACACACACACACACATATATATATATATATATATATATATATATATATATATATATATATGCGTAAAAATCACAGGAAAACTGTGATGCTCAGATGCAGAAGAACCACAGGGGAAATGAAAAAACGAAATCTACGATTAAGTCCTGAGTAGTTTCGTGACTCAATCGTATATTTCGTATTTTCATTTTCCCTGTGGTTATTCTGCATATATATATATATATA
>NC_090736.1:149788799-149828799 GCF_036898095.1 Palaemon carinicauda | reverse complement strand
AAGAGAGAAAGAGAGAGAGAGAGGGAGAGAATCGAGCATAGTCACAAGAGAGAAAGAGAGAGAGAGGGAGAGAACCGAGCATAGTCACAAGAGAGAAAGAGAGAGAGAGGGAGAGAACCGAGCATAGTCACAAGAGAGAAAGAGAGAGAGAGGGAGAGAACCGAGCATAGTCACAAGAGAGAAAGAGAGAGAGAGGGAGAGAACCGAGCATAGTCACAAGAGAGAAAGAGAGAGAGAGGGAGAGAACCGAGCATAGTCACAAGAGAGAAAGAGAGAGAGAGGGAGAGAACCGAGCATAGTCACAAGAGAGAAAGAGAGAGAGAGGGAGAGAACCGAGCATAGTCACAAGAGAGAAAGAGAGAGAGAGGGAGAGAACCGAGCATAGTCACAAGAGAGAAAGAGAGAGAGAGGGAGAGAACCGAGCATAGTCACAAGAGAGAAAGAGAGAGAGAGGGAGAGAACCGAGCATAGTCACAAGAGAGAAAGAGAGAGAGAGGGAGAGAACCGAGCATAGTCACAAGAGAGAAAGAGAGAGAGAGAGAGAGAGAGAACCGAGCATAGTCACAAGAGAGAAAGAGAGAGAGAGGGAGAGAACCGAGCATAGTCACAAGAGAGAAAGAGAGAGAGAGAGGGAGAGAATCGAGCATAGTCACAAGAGAGAAAGAGAGAGAGAGGGAGAGAACCGAGCATAGTCACAAGAGAGAAAGAGAGAGAGAGGGAGAGAACCGAGCATAGTCACAAGAGAGAAAGAGAGAGAGAGGGAGAGAACCGAGCATAGTCACAAGAGAGAAAGAGAGAGAGAGGGAGAGAACCGAGCATAGTCACAAGAGAGAAAGAGAGAGAGAGGGAGAGAACCGAGCATAGTCACAAGAGAGAAAGAGAGAGAGAGAGAGAGAGAGAATCGAGCATAGTCACAAGAGAGAAAGAGAGAGAGAGGGAGAGAACCGAGCATAGTCACAAGAGAGAAAGAGAGAGAGAGAGGGAGAGAATCGAGCATAGTCACAAGAGAGAAAGAGAGAGAGAGGGAGAGAACCGAGCATAGTCACAAGAGAGAAAGAGAGAGAGAGAGAGAGAGAATCGAGCATAGTCACAAGAGAGAAAGAGAGAGAGAGGGAGAGAACCGAGCATAGTCACAAGAGAGAAAGAGAGAGAGAGAGAGAGAGAATCGAGCATAGTCACAAGAGAGAAAGAGAGAGAGAGGGAGAGAACCGAGCATAGTCACAAGAGAGAAAGAGAGAGAGAGGGAGAGAACCGAGCATAGTCACAAGAGAGAAAGAGAGAGAGAGGGAGAGAATCGAGCATAGTCACAAGAGAGAAAGAGAGAGAGAGAGGGAGAGAACCGAGCATAGTCACAAGAGAGAAAGAGAGAGAGAGGGAGAGAACCGAGCATAGTCACAAGAGAGAAAGAGAGAGAGAGGGAGAGAACCGAGCATAGTCACAAGAGAGAAAGAGAGAGAGAGGGAGAGAACCGAGCATAGTCACAAGAGAGAAAGAGAGAGAGAGAGAGAGAGAGAATCGAGCATAGTCACAAGAGAGAAAGAGAGAGAGAGGGAGAGAACCGAGCATAGTCACAAGAGAGAAAGAGAGAGAGAGAGGGAGAGAATCGAGCATAGTCACAAGAGAGAAAGAGAGAGAGAGAGGGAGAGAACCGAGCATAGTCACAAGAGAGAAAGAGAGAGAGAGGGAGAGAATCGAGCATAGTCACAAGAGAGAAAGAGAGAGAGAGAGGGAGAGAACCGAGCATAGTCACAAGAGAGAAAGAGAGAGAGAGGGAGAGAATCGAGCATAGTCACAAGAGAGAAAGAGAGAGAGAGAGGGAGAGAACCGAGCATAGTCACAAGAGAGAAAGAGAGAGAGAGGGAGAGAACCGAGCATAGTCACAAGAGAGAAAGAGAGAGAGAGAGAGAGAGAGAATCGAGCATAGTCACAAGAGAGAAAGAGAGAGAGAGGGGAGAGAACCGAGCATAGTCACAAGAGAGAAAGAGAGAGAGAGAGGGAGAGAATCGAGCATAGTCACAAGAGAGAAAGAGAGAGAGAGGGAGAGAACCGAGCATAGTCACAAGAGAGAAAGAGAGAGAGAGGGAGAGAACCGAGCATAGTCACAAGAGAGAAAGAGAGAGAGAGAGAGAGAGAATCGAGCATAGTCACAAGAGAGAAAGAGAGAGAGAGGGAGAGAATCGAGCATAGTCACAAGAGAGAAAGAGAGAGAGAGGGAGAGAACCGAGCATAGTCACAAGAGAGAAAGAGAGAGAGAGGGAGAGAATCGAGCATAGTCACAAGAGAGAAAGAGAGAGAGAGGGAGAGAACCGAGCATAGTCACAAGAGAGAAAGAGAGAGAGAGGGAGAGAACCGAGCATAGTCACAAGAGAGAAAGAGAGAGAGAGGGAGAGAACCGAGCATAGTCACAAGAGAGAAAGAGAGAGAGAGGGAGAGAACCGAGCATAGTCACAAGAGAGAAAGAGAGAGAGAGGGAGAGAACCGAGCATAGTCACAAGAGAGAAAGAGAGAGAGAGGGAGAGAACCGAGCATAGTCACAAGAGAGAAAGAGAGAGAGAGGGAGAGAACCGAGCATAGTCACAAGAGAGAAAGAGAGAGAGAGGGAGAGAACCGAGCATAGTCACAAGAGAGAAAGAGAGAGAGAGGGAGAGAATCGAGCATAGTCACAAGAGAGAAAGAGAGAGAGAGAGAGAGAGAGAGAGAGAGAGAGAATCGAGCATAGTCACAAGAGAGAAAGAGAGAGAGAGGGAGAGAACCGAGCATAGTCACAAGAGAGAAAGAGAGAGAGAGGGAGAGAATCGAGCATAGTCACAAGAGAGAAAGAGAGAGAGAGGGAGAGAACCGAGCATAGTCACAAGAGAGAAAGAGAGAGAGAGGGAGAGAACCGAGCATAGTCACAAGAGAGAAAGAGAGAGAGAGAGAGAGAGAGAGAATCGAGCATAGTCACAAGAGAGAAAGAGAGAGAGAGGGAGAGAACCGAGCATAGTCACAAGAGAGAAAGAGAGAGAGAGAGAGAGAATCGAGCATAGTCACAAGAGAGAAAGAGAGAGAGAGGGAGAGAACCGAGCATAGTCACAAGAGAGAAAGAGAGAGAGAGAG
Organism: Palaemon carinicauda; assembly: GCF_036898095.1. NCBI lineage: Eukaryota > Metazoa > Arthropoda > Malacostraca > Decapoda > Palaemonidae > Palaemon > Palaemon carinicauda. The sequence goes on along the minus strand of NC_090736.1, from coordinate 149,825,703 downwards.
GGAGAGAACCGAGCATAGTCACAAGAGAGAAAGAGAGAGAGAGGGAGAGAATCGAGCATAGTCACAAGAGAGAAAGAGAGAGAGAGGGAGAGAACCGAGCATAGTCACAAGAGAGAAAGAGAGAGAGAGGGAGAGAACCGAGCATAGTCACAAGAGAGAAAGAGAGAGAGAGAGAGAGAGAGAGAGAATCGAGCATAGTCACAAGAGAGAAAGAGAGAGAGAGGGAGAGAACCGAGCATAGTCACAAGAGAGAAAGAGAGAGAGAGAGAGAGAGAATCGAGCATAGTCACAAGAGAGAAAGAGAGAGAGAGGGAGAGAACCGAGCATAGTCACAAGAGAGAAAGAGAGAGAGAGAGGGAGAGAACCGAGCATAGTCACAAGAGAGAAAGAGAGAGAGAGGGAGAGAATCGAGCATAGTCACAAGAGAGAAAGAGAGAGAGAGGGAGAGAACCGAGCATAGTCACAAGAGAGAAAGAGAGAGAGAGGGAGAGAACCGAGCATAGTCACAAGAGAGAAAGAGAGAGAGAGAGAGAGAGAGAGAGAGAATCGAGCATAGTCACAAGAGAGAAAGAGAGAGAGAGGGAGAGAATCGAGCATAGTCACAAGAGAGAAAGAGAGAGAGAGGGAGAGAACCGAGCATAGTCACAAGAGAGAAAGAGAGAGAGAGGGAGAGAATCGAGCATAGTCACAAGAGAGAAAGAGAGAGAGAGGGAGAGAATCGAGCATAGTCACAAGAGAGAAAGAGAGAGAGAGGGAGAGAACCGAGCATAGTCACAAGAGAGAAAGAGAGAGAGAGGGAGAGAACCGAGCATAGTCACAAGAGAGAAAGAGAGAGAGAGGGAGAGAACCGAGCATAGTCACAAGAGAGAAAGAGAGAGAGAGGGAGAGAATCGAGCATAGTCACAAGAGAGAAAGAGAGAGAGAGGGAGAGAACCGAGCATAGTCACAAGAGAGAAAGAGAGAGAGAGGGAGAGAATCGAGCATAGTCACAAGAGAGAAAGAGAGAGAGAGGGAGAGAACCGAGCATAGTCACAAGAGAGAAAGAGAGAGAGAGGGAGAGAACCGAGCATAGTCACAAGAGAGAAAGAGAGAGAGAGGGAGAGAACCGAGCATAGTCACAAGAGAGAAAGAGAGAGAGAGGGAGAGAATCGAGCATAGTCACAAGAGAGAAAGAGAGAGAGAGGGAAAGAACCGAGCATAGTCACAAGAGAGAAAGAGAGAGAGAGGGAGAGAATCGAGCATAGTCACAAGAGAGAAAGAGAGAGAGAGGGAGAGAATCGAGCATAGTCACAAGAGAGAAAGAGAGAGAGAGGGAGAGAACCGAGCATAGTCACAAGAGAGAAAGAGAGAGAGAGGGAGAGAACCGAGCATAGTCACAAGAGAGAAAGAGAGAGAGAGGGAGAGAATCGAGCATAGTCACAAGAGAGAAAGAGAGAGAGAGGGAGAGAACCGAGCATAGTCACAAGAGAGAAAGAGAGAGAGAGGGAGAGAACCGAGCATAGTCACAAGAGAGAAAGAGAGAGAGAGAGAGAGAGAGAGAGAGAGAATCGAGCATAGTCACAAGAGAGAAAGAGAGAGAGAGGGAGAGAATCGAGCATAGTCACAAGAGAGAAAGAGAGAGAGAGGGAGAGAATCGAGCATAGTCACAAGAGAGAAAGAGAGAGAGAGAGAGAGAGAGAGAGAGAGAACCGAGCATAGTCACAAGAGAGAAAGAGAGAGAGAGGGAGAGAACCGAGCATAGTCACAAGAGAGAAAGAGAGAGAGAGGGAGAGAATCGAGCATAGTCACAAGAGAGAAAGAGAGAGAGAGAGGGAGAGAACCGAGCATAGTCACAAGAGAGAAAGAGAGAGAGAGGGAGAGAATCGAGCATAGTCACAAGAGAGAAAGAGAGAGAGAGGGAGAGAACCGAGCATAGTCACAAGAGAGAAAGAGAGAGAGAGGGAGAGAACCGAGCATAGTCACAAGAGAGAAAGAGAGAGAGAGGGAGAGAATCGAGCATAGTCACAAGAGAGAAAGAGAGAGAGAGGGAGAGAACCGAGCATAGTCACAAGAGAGAAAGAGAGAGAGAGGGAGAGAACCGAGCATAGTCACAAGAGAGAAAGAGAGAGAGAGGGAGAGAACCGAGCATAGTCACAAGAGAGAAAGAGAGAGAGAGGGAGAGAATCGAGCATAGTCACAAGAGAGAAAGAGAGAGAGAGAGAGAGAACCGAGCATAGTCACAAGAGAGAAAGAGAGAGAGAGAGAGAGAACCGAGCATAGTCACAAGAGAGAAAGAGAGAGAGAGGGAGAGAATCGAGCATAGTCACAAGAGAGAAAGAGAGAGAGAGAGAGAGAACCGAGCATAGTCACAAGAGAGAAAGAGAGAGAGAGAGAGAGAACCGAGCATAGTCACAAGAGAGAAAGAGAGAGAGAGGGAGAGAACCGAGCATAGTCACAAGAGAGAAAGAGAGAGAGAGGGAGAGAACCGAGCATAGTCACAAGAGAGAAAGAGAGAGAGAGGGAGAGAATCGAGCATAGTCACAAGAGAGAAAGAGAGAGAGAGGGAGAGAACCGAGCATAGTCACAAGAGAGAAAGAGAGAGAGAGGGAGAGAACCGAGCATAGTCACAAGAGAGAAAGAGAGAGAGAGGGAGAGAATCGAGCATAGTCACAAGAGAGAAAGAGAGAGAGAGGGAGAGAATCGAGCATAGTCACAAGAGAGAAAGAGAGAGAGAGGGAGAGAATCGAGCATAGTCACAAGAGAGAAAGAGAGAGAGAGGGAGAGAACCGAGCATAGTCACAAGAGAGAAAGAGAGAGAGAGGGAGAGAACCGAGCATAGTCACAAGAGAGAAAGAGAGAGAGAGAGAGAGAGAGAGAGAGAGAGAGAGAGAGAGAGAGAGAATCGAGCATAGTCACAAGAGAGAAAGAGAGAGAGAGGGAGAGAATCGAGCATAGTCACAAGAGAGAAAGAGAGAGAGAGGGAGAGAATCGAGCATAGTCACAAGAGAGAAAGAGAGAGAGAGAGAGAGAGAGAGAGAGAACCGAGCATAGTCACAAGAGAGAAAGAGAGAGAGAGGGAGAGAACCGAGCATAGTCACAAGAGAGAAAGAGAGAGAGAGGGAGAGAATCGAGCATAGTCACAAGAGAGAAAGAGAGAGAGAGGGAGAGAACCGAGCAGTCACAAGAGAGAAAGAGAGAGAGAGGGAGAGAATCGAGCATAGTCACAAGAGAGAAAGAGAGAGAGAGGGAGAGAACCGAGCATAGTCACAAGAGAGAAAGAGAGAGAGAGGGAGAGAACCGAGCATAGTCACAAGAGAGAAAGAGAGAGAGAGAGAGAGAGAGAGAGAGAGAATCGAGCATAGTCACAAGAGAGAAAGAGAGAGAGAGGGAGAGAATCGAGCATAGTCACAAGAGAGAAAGAGAGAGAGAGGGAGAGAATCGAGCATAGTCACAAGAGAGAAAGAGAGAGAGAGAGAGAGAGAGAGAGAGAGAGAGAGAGAACCGAGCATAGTCACAAGAGAGAAAGAGAGAGAGAGGGAGAGAACCGAGCATAGTCACAAGAGAGAAAGAGAGAGAGAGGGAGAGAATCGAGCATAGTCACAAGAGAGAAAGAGAGAGAGAGGGAGAGAATCGAGCATAGTCACAAGAGAGAAAGAGAGAGAGAGGGAGAGAACCGAGCATAGTCACAAGAGAGAAAGAGAGAGAGAGGGAGAGAACCGAGCATAGTCACAAGAGAGAAAGAGAGAGAGAGGGAGAGAACCGAGCATAGTCACAAGAGAGAGAGAGAGAGAGACTCGAGCATAGTCCCAGGTCAGTGGAACAAGTTAGTTCCAAAAAGTTAATTAATTTTTTTAATGAATTGTGAAACGCTGGATGATTCTCCCATCTCCATTCTCCACAACAGCTGCGACCCACAACATCGACTAACAACTAAATACTGATTTTTTTTTTATTATAAAACTCTTATTACAAATAAGTAAATTTTTCTCTTAAATTTCTTTTCTTATAACTAATTTATCTCTTTAATTTTTTTCTTATTACAAATAAATAATGTTTCTCTTAATTTTTTTCTTATTACAAATAAGTAATGTTTATCTTAATTTACGTTTTTTATTACAAATAAGTAATTTATCTCTTATTTTTTTTCTCTTATTACAAATAAGTAATATTTCTCTAATTTTTTTTTTCTTATTACAAATAAGTAATGTTTATCTTAATTTTGTTTTTTTTATTACAAATAAGTGATTTATCTCTTAATTTTATTCGCTTATTACAAATAAGTTATATTTCTCTATTTTTTTTATTACAAATAAGTAAGATTTCTCTAATTTTTTTTCTTATTACAAATAAATATTTCTCTCAATTTTTTTTCTTATTACAAATAGATATTTCTCTTAATTTTTTTTTCTTATTACAAATAATTGATTCATCTCTTATTTTTTTTTTTATTACGACCATATAAATACAAAGCTAAGTAATACTGCAAATATTCATTTGCTAAATAATTAACTAACTACTGTAAGTTAACAAGCTTATTTGCATTTTAATAAAAATGTAGATTTCTACTTCCTCGGTTTTCGGATCGCCCTTCAGTGTTTAAAACTAGTGTACATGACCCGTCAAAAATGACTTCTAAATATTTAAATAGCTAATTATGTACACACACAGATTCAATCCTTCCCACCCCCTCCGAGCGTACGCCTTGGGGTACCCCCTCCCATCATGGTATCTAAACCCTCTCCCCCCCTTACCCTGGGGACGGGGAGAGACTGAGTACTTATACGTCTGGGAATGCCGTTGGGCGTGACCGGAAATATATATATCCAGACACTAGCTCTTTAATGTATCAGGGAAATGAGTACCCTACCAATGCACCGATAGAGAGAGAGAGAGAGAGAGAGAGAGAGAGAGAGAGAGAGAGAGAGAGAAAGGTAAATAGCAACCCATATCGTATCAATAAAGGCAGGAGTGAAGACTGGATGCGGCCCAGGGCGGAGGTATCGGGAAGCTAGCCTACCCCTACCTTTTACCTACTATCCTTACGCCTTCCCCTACCTCTCCCAACAGTTCCCCTTTCTTGGATGTGTGATAAAGATTGCAGAGGCCGGCCCACGCCCCATAAAACAATCTTAAAGGGTAGTTAAACTAGAGATAACGACTGCTGTAACTACCACACGCTGGAATTACACGACTTATTGGATATGCCTCTTACTAAATCTCTGACATGCCCAGGGAAAGGGGAGGAGGGTAGGGGGGGGGAGAGCTTACGTCTGGGGACGGGGTAGAAGAGAAAAGGGGCTGAAAAATTTTCTTAGTATCAGATGACTGGGGGCGGAGTTATTTGGTGGAAAATGAGGGGTTTCATAATAGAAGGTTTTGCTATTTTTCACAGATGGGAAGACCGTCGAAGTATGATTCCTTGGCGGCGGGCGGGGTGGGGTGGGGGGGGGGGGATGTCTATTGAGGCTCTGTTATCCTGAATTATTTTTGTCTCGATATTTATCCGGGAATTTTGCTTTTGACTGTTAGTCGATCGTGGTGGGTCACAGTCCTGGAAAATGGCATAATTAGCATTTTAAAGGCCGGCCATGAATGGCAGAGATTAAGGGATAGTGACATTGCTCTATCAAGCAAGGGAATGCCACAGAGACTAACTATATATACATATGATCAGCGTCCAAGCCCCTCTCCACCCAAGCTAGGACCAAGAAAGCCAAGGCAATGGCTGCTGATGAATCAGCAGATAGACCTACAGGTTCCCCCAGAGGATCCATCCTTAGCTCATAAGGATGGTGAGGTTGTAGCGACCAAATGAACTAACTACTTTGAGCGGGACTCGAACCCCAGTCTTGTGATCACCAGGCAAGGACATTACCACAACCCTTTTCACAGAGTAAACTCCCCTAAGGGTAATAGCTTATATATATCCCTTTCTGAGTGGGGATACCTTAACATGGTAAAAGGGTTCATGTATTGCCATGACCAGTAAAGTTGTACTAGTCAGGGACATCCATACTAGGTTGGTTTCCTGTGAGCGGTAAAAAAGTGTCCTAGCATCACCGATCCGCAATTGTCCAGCATGGTTATTAAAAATTTTCAAACCCCAGATATGCCTTTGTCCTGCAGTGGACTAGATACGGCTGCATTTGTTATGTATGTGTATATATATATATATATATATATATATATATATATATATATATATATATGTATATATATATATATATATATATATATATATATATATATATATATATGCATATATATATGTGTGTGATTATGTGTATGAATGTATGAATTGTGTATGAGATGTCATCTCAAGCACAGATGTATTTTGTATATAGAGAGAAGGAATACTTGCTCAAGCAACAGAGCCTAGTCAGTAAATCAGGTCCAATCCCCTAATCTGCTATTCATTACACATGAGAAATCGCCTCCAAACCTTACGTTGCCTTTCGTCTTATTTGCCTCATTTTTCCCACATTTTATTTTTTTCCTCATTATTCTTACTTTCTCTTTTGGGGTTTTCTTCCTAACCTCTGTCCAGATTTATGAAGCATTCCTGGAAGGGGGTCGTTCCAGCAAAACGCGGAATTTGTCTTCCATGAAACGTAATCGCTGCTGGAAGGAAGTAAATCATGGAAATTTGGTTTGAGTCTTGGTCCAATTGTCTTTTTTATGTTCCTGTTCCAGACAGACATGATTTGAAGCTAGGTCCAATGTTTAAAGAAATATATTGCACCACAAATATTACATGTACAGATATAAAGTAAGTTATATGATCTACTCCCTAATAAGTTTATTCTTAATGATATATGAGATATTTATATAGATCTTATTAGTCCGAATAGAAAGACAGCTAGACTTTAATCAACCAAGAGAGCAAGCAGGCTTTAGAAGCGGTATTCAACAACTAACTAGATGCCTGTAATTAACAAGCTAATGAAAAAATCAACAGAGTGTGACAAGCGACTATGTATGGCATTTACTGACAATGAGAAAGCTTTTGATTCTGTCAAAACTTCAGCAGCAATGAAAGCCCTTCAAAGGCAAAGAATAATTGAATCTTATGTTAGAATACTTGAGATATCTATATTGGAAGTACAGCTATCGTAAAACTACATATAGTGAGAAATTCTCCATTGAGTAATGAGTCAGACAGGGAGACCCCATTCTCCCAAATTATTCACAGCATGTCTAGAAATAATTTTTAAGATTTTAAATTGGGAAAATGTAGGAACTAAAATTTATAGGGAATAACTTAATAGCTTGAGATTAGCAGATGAGGGTGAATCATGGGAAGAATTACGAGAGATCATAGGAGATTTAATTATAAAAAACAGAAATGTAGGACTGGATATGAATATGAGTAAAACCAAGATGATGTTCAATGAAAATGCAGACACAACAATTAAGAGTTATGGACCAACCTCTAGAGATTTTTAATGAATATACAAACTTAGGACAGACAGTAAGTTATTCTCCAGGACAGGAGACCGATATTTAAAGAAGGATAAGCATGGCATTTATAATTTATCGGATTGATAAACCACTACAGAGGTCATTATAATACCATAGATATAACAACTGAAACTCCCCAGGCCTATGGAAGGCCTACTCAGTGATTATTCCTTGATCATTATTTTCATGTTTTTTAGGTAGCTTGTTTCAAGCATTTGCAAATCTACAGTCTGTGACAATATTAAAGATTTTATTAGATATAGATTACAGATATAATCTGTATGTTGATATGAGAAATCTAAGGTTATATACAGACACTCTGTACTGTACAGCACAGAAGTATTTTGCAAAGGCCTCGTTCTTATCAGCATTTAATATATGTATATATATATAAATATATATATATATTTATATATATATATATATATATATATATATATATAAATATATATATATATATATATATATATATATGTGTGTGTATATATATATATATATATATATATATATATATGTATATGTATGTATATATATACATATACATATATATATATATATATATTTACATATATACACACACACACACACACATATATATATATATATATATATATATATATATATATATATATATATATTAAGGAAATGTATAAACTGATCTTTTAGTATTGATATACAGTCAAATAATCTATATTTTATTTTGATCAGCTCAAAGGATACCATTTTTACTGATGCCTGTTCAGTCATCAAGTGAAACTCATTACTGTTTACTTAACTTAAACATTATTGAACCTGTTTTGGAATTTTGCAATCATGATATCAATATACTGAGGTACTTGCTACAATACACTTTTCATGATGTCTTCTATATTTCAGGAAGGAGACATGGCGTGTTTGACTACTCTTATTATAGTTAAGCCCAGCTTTTCAAGTTACTGTCCGGGTTTCAGAAGGTAAGTGATATAATCATTTTGGTTCATTTATATTTATTATTTTCACTAATGCAAATGCACTTGTTCTTTGTGAGACTTTACTGCAAATGGGGTTAATCAAACGATGTCCAAGAGGGATAAAGTCTTAATGTTTACCCTTATTTATACCGACGCTAAGGTTCGAATCCATGCCTGGCAGAAATATATATCATTACGGGAATTTCTTTATTGGTGTGTGATTCCGTGTCAAAGCGAATTCGATATTTATGGGTTTTTGTGGGTTATTTTGAAAAATTTAAATCGCCAGTTATATTTATAAGATACCTGGTATATATATATATATATATATATATATATATATATATGTGTGTGTGTGTGTATGTACATATGTAAATAAATGTGTGTGCGGTTATATCATATAAATATGTCTGTGTATATATATATATATACATACATATATATATATATATATATATATATATATATATATATATATATATATATATATATATATATATATATATATATATATATATATATATATATATACACGTATATATGTATATATACACACACACACACACATATATATATATATATATATATATATATATATATATATATATATATATATGTGTGTGTGTGTGTGTTTGTGTGTGTATTATGTACATGAATATACAAACTAATATATGTATATCTATACATGTATATATATATATTATATATATATATATATATATATATATATATATATATATATGTATATATATATATGTGTGTATATATATATATATATATATATATATATATATATATATATATATATATATATATATATATATATACTGTATATATGTATATATATATGTGTATATATATACTGTATATATGTATATATATATATATTATATATATAAATATGTATATATATATATATATATATATATATATATATATATATATATATATATATATATATACATGTATATATTAAATTTTTAGCAACTAGTTATTTGAGCAGTGTCATTCGTTGTAGTTTCAATTGATTCAATGGTACTCGATACGATTCAGCCAAGATTTCCTTTGATGTTATATTGTTTAACCTTTGTCTAATTACACGTTGGACATCAGTCTTACTTATTTTTTTTTTCATTATTTATTCGTTTTATCTATGATTAAATAAACATTTTCTATTTAGTCGCAATCCCCGACATTCTTTCTGGTATACATCTATGGTATGGCTCGTTCCTAGATAAATTTGACTGTTTGCTTGTGAAATTCAGCTTTATCTTAGTGATACTTAACTTTTTTCTAGGAAAATTCAAGTTTTTTTTTAGTGAAATTCAACTCTATGCTAGTGAAATTGAGCTCTTTGATTGTGAAATCCAAGTTTTTTTTTCTGGTGAAATTCAAATTTTTGCTTGTTAAATTCAACTCTATGCTAGTGATATGTAACTTTATGCTAGGAAATTTCAAGGTTTTGCTAGGGAAATTCAACTCTATTCTAGTAAAATTTAACTCTTTGATAGTGAAATCCGCGTATTTTCTTGTGAAATTCAAGTTTTTGCTAGTAAAAATTCAACTCTTTGGTACAGAAACTTCAATTCTTTCTTAATGAAAATTAATTCTTCCGGTAAAATTCAACTCACTTCTAGTGAAATTCAAAATGATTAGTGAAAATCAACTCATTTATGTTAAAATTTAACTCTTCCAATGAAATTCAAGTTTTTGTAAGCAAAACATAAGACTTTGCTAGTGAAACTCAACTCTTTGCCAGAGAAATTAAAATCTTTGCTTATTCTAATAACATTCAGGTCTTTGCTAATGAGATTTAATTCTTAGTGAAGTTCAAGACTTTGCTAGTGAAACTTTACTATTTGCTCGAGAAATTCAAATGTTTACTAGTGAAAATGAAGTTTTAGCCTGTAAAAGTCAAGTCTTCGTTTGTGAATTCAATACTGGTAGTAAAATCGAAGTCTTTGTTTGTGAATATCAACTTTTTACTAAGGAAATTCTAGTTATTACTTGCGAAATTCAACTCTGCTTCTGAATTTCAAGTCTTTGCTAGTGAAGTTTAAATCTTTGGTAGTGAAGTTCTAGAGTCTTTGCTAGTGAAAATTAAATCCTTGGTAGTGAAGTTCTAGAGTCTTTGCTAGTGAAGTTTAAATCCTTGGTAGTGAAGTTCTATAGTCTTTGCTAGTGAAGTTTAAATCCTTGGTAGTGAAGTGCTATAGTCTTTGCTAGTGAAGTTTAAATCCTTGGTAGTGAAGTGCTATAGTCTTTGCTAGTGAAGTTTAAATCCTTGGTAGTGAAGTTCTAGTCTTTCCTAGTGAAATTTAAATCCTTGGTAGTGAAGTGCTATAGTCTTTGCTAGTGAAGTTTAAATCCTTGGTAGTGAAGTGCTATAGTCTTTGCTAGTGAAGTTTAAATCCTTGGTAGTGAAATTCTATAGTCTTTGCTAGTGAAGTTTAAATCCTTGGTAGTGAAGTTCTAGTCTTTCCTAGTGAAATTTAAATCCTTGGTAGTGAAGTGCTATAGTCTTTGCTAGTGAAGTTTAAATCCTTGGTAGTGAAGTTCTAGTCTTTCCTAGTGAAATTTAAATCCTTGGTAGTGAAGTGCTATAGTCTTTGCAAGTGAAATTTAAATCCTTGGTAGTGAAGTGCTATAGTCTTTGCAAGTGAAGTTTAAATCCTTGGTGGTGAAGTTCTATAGTCTTTGCTAGTGAAGTTTAAATCCTTGGTAGTGAAATTCTATAGTCTTTGCTAGTGAAGTTTAAATCCTTGGTAGTGAAGTGCTATAGTCTTTGCTAGTGAAGTTTAAATCCTTGGTAGTGAAATTCTATAGTCTTTGCTAGTGAAGTTTAAATCCTTGCTAGTGAAGTGTTATAGTCTTTGCTAGTGAAGTTTAAATCCTTGGTTGTGAAATTCTATCGTCTTTGCTAGTGAAGTTTAAATCCTTGGTTGTGAAATTCTATAGTCTTTGCAAGTGAAGTTTAAATCCTTGGTAGTGAAGTTCTATAGTCTTTGCTAGTGAAGTTTAAATCCTTGGTAGTGAAATTCTATAGTCTTTGCAAGTGAAGTTTAAATCCTTGGTAGTGAAGTTCTATAGTCTTTGCTATTGAAGTTTAAATCCTGGGTAGTGAAATTCTATAGTCTTTGCAAGTGAAGTTTAAATCCTTGGTAGTGAAGTTCTATAGTCTTTGCTAGGGAAGTTTAAATCCTTGGTAGTGAAGTTCTATAGTCTCTGCTAGTGAAGTTTAAATCCTTGGTAGTGAAGTGCTATAGTCTTTGCTAGTGAAGTTTAAATCCTTGGTAGTGAAGTTCTATAGTCTTTGCTAGTGAAGTTTAAATCATGGGTAGTGAAGTGCTATAGTCTTTGCTAGTGAAGTTTAAATCCTGGGTAGTGAAATTCTATAGTCTTTGCAAGTGAAGTTTTAATCCTTGGTAGTGAAGTTCTATAGTCTTTGCTAGTTAAGTTTAAATCCTTGGTAGTGAAGTGCTATAGTCTTTGCTAGTGAAGTTTAAATCCTTGGTTGTGAAATTCTATAGTCTTTGCTAGTGAAGTTTAAATCCTTGGTAGTGAAGTGCTATAGTCTTTGCTAGTGAAGTTTAAATCCTTGGTAGTGAAGTGCTATAGTCTTTGCTAGTGAAGTTTAAATCCTTGGTAGTGAAGTTCTAGTCTTTCCTAGTGAAATTTAAATCCTTGGTAGTGAAGTGCTATAGTCTTTGCTAGTGAAGTTTAAATCCTTGGTAGTGAAGTGCTATAGTCTTTGCTAGTGAAGTTTAAATCCTTGGTAGTGAAATTCTATAGTCTTTGCTAGTGAAGTTTAAATCCTTGGTAGTGAAGTTCTAGTCTTTCCTAGTGAAATTTAAATCCTTGGTAGTGAAGTGCTATAGTCTTTGCTAGTGAAGTTTAAATCCTTGGTAGTGAAGTTCTAGTCTTTCCTAGTGAAATTTAAATCCTTGGTAGTGAAGTGCTATAGTCTTTGCAAGTGAAATTTAAATCCTTGGTAGTGAAGTGCTATAGTCTTTGCAAGTGAAGTTTAAATCCTTGGTGGTGAAGTTCTATAGTCTTTGCTAGTGAAGTTTAAATCCTTGGTAGTGAAATTCTATAGTCTTTGCTAGTGAAGTTTAAATCCTTGGTAGTGAAGTGCTATAGTCTTTGCTAGTGAAGTTTAAATCCTTGGTAGTGAAATTCTATAGTCTTTGCTAGTGAAGTTTAAATCCTTGCTAGTGAAGTGTTATAGTCTTTGCTAGTGAAGTTTAAATCCTTGGTTGTGAAATTCTATCGTCTTTGCTAGTGAAGTTTAAATCCTTGGTTGTGAAATTCTATAGTCTTTGCAAGTGAAGTTTAAATCCTTGGTAGTGAAGTTCTATAGTCTTTGCTAGTGAAGTTTAAATCCTTGGTAGTGAAATTCTATAGTCTTTGCAAGTGAAGTTTAAATCCTTGGTAGTGAAGTTCTATAGTCTTTGCTATTGAAGTTTAAATCCTGGGTAGTGAAATTCTATAGTCTTTGCAAGTGAAGTTTAAATCCTTGGTAGTGAAGTTCTATAGTCTTTGCTAGGGAAGTTTAAATCCTTGGTAGTGAAGTTCTATAGTCTCTGCTAGTGAAGTTTAAATCCTTGGTAGTGAAGTGCTATAGTCTTTGCTAGTGAAGTTTAAATCCTTGGTAGTGAAGTTCTATAGTCTTTGCTAGTGAAGTTTAAATCATGGGTAGTGAAGTGCTATAGTCTTTGCTAGTGAAGTTTAAATCCTGGGTAGTGAAATTCTATAGTCTTTGCAAGTGAAGTTTTAATCCTTGGTAGTGAAGTTCTATAGTCTTTGCTAGTTAAGTTTAAATCCTTGGTAGTGAAGTGCTATAGTCTTTGCTAGTGAAGTTTAAATCCTTGGTTGTGAAATTCTATAGTCTTTGCTAGTGAAGTTTAAATCCTTTGTTGTGAAATTCTATAGTCTTTGCTAGTGAAGTTTAAATCCTTGGTAGTGAAGTTTTATAGTCTTTGCTAGTGAAGTTTAAATCCTTGGTAGTGAAGTTCTGGTTTTTGCTAGTGAAGTTTAAATCCTGGGTATTGAAGTTCTATAGTCTTTGCTAGTGAAGTTTAAATCCTTTGTAGTGAAGTTCTATAGTCTTTGCTAGTGAAGTTTAAATCCTTGGTAGTGAAATGCTATAGTCTTTGCTAGTGAAGTTTAAATCCTTGGTAGTGAAGTTCTAGAGTCTTTGCTAGTGAGATTTAAATCCTTGGTAGTGAAATTCTATAATCTTTGCTAGTGAAGTTTAAATCCTGGGTAGTGAAGTGCTATAGTCTTTGCTAGTGAAGTTTAAATCCTTGGTAGTGAAGTTTTATAGTCTTTGCTAGTGAAGTTTAAATCCTTGGTAGTGAAGTGCTATAGTCTTTGCTAGTGAAGTTTAAATTCTTGCTAGTGAAGTGCTATAGTCTTTGCTAGTGAAGTCCTATAGTCTTTGCTAGTGAAGTTTAAATCCTTGGTAGTGAAGTGCTATAGTCTTTGCTAGTGAAGTTTAAATCCTTGCTAGTGAAGTGCTATAGTCTTTGCTAGTGAAGTTCTATAGTCTTTGCTAGTGAAGTTTAAATCCTTGGTAGTGAAGTGCTATAGTCTTTGCTAGTGAAGTTTAAATCGTTGGTAGTGAAGTTCTATAGTCTCTGCTAGTGAAGTTTAAATCCTTGGTAGTGAAGTTCTATAGTCTTTGCTAGTGAAGTTTAAATCCTTGGTAGTGAAGTTCTAGAGTCTTTGCTAGTGAAGTTTAAATCCTTGCTAGTGAAGTGCTATTGTCTTTGCTAGTGAAGTTTAAATCCTTGGTAGTGAAGTTCTATAGTCTTTGCTAGTGAAGTTTAAATCCTTGGTAGTGAAGTTCTATAGTCTTTGCTAGTGAAGTTTAAATCGTTGGTAGTGAAGTGCTATAGTCTTTGCTAGTGAAGTTTAAATCCTTGCTAGTGAAGTGCTATAGTCTTTGCTAGTGAAGTTTAAATCCTTGCTATTGAAGTGCTATAGTCTTTGCTAGTGAAGTTTAAATCCTTGGTAATGAAGTTCTATAGTCTTTGCTAGTGAAGTTTAAATCCTTGGTTGTGAAGTGCTCTAGTCTTTGCTAGTGAAGTTTAAATCCTTGCTATTGAAGTGCTATAGTCTTTGCTAGTGAAGTTTAAATCCTGGGTAGTGAAGTGCTATGGTCTTTGCTAGTGAAGTTTAAATCCTTGGTAGTGAAGTTCTATAGTCTTTGCTAGTGAAGTTTAAATCCTTGCTAGTGAAGTGCTATAGTCTTTGCTAGTGAAGTTTAAATCCTTGCTAGTGAAGTGCTATAGTCTTTGCTAGTGAAGTTTAAATCCTGGGTAGTGAAGTGTTATAGTCTTTGCTAGTGAAGTTTAAATCCTTGGTAATGAAGTTCTATAGTCTTTGCTAGTGAAGTTTAAATCCTTGGTAGTAAAGTGCTCTAGTCTTTGCTAGTGAAGTTTAAATCCTTGCTAGTGAAGTGCTATAGTCTTTGCTAGTGAAGTTTAAATCCTTGCTAGTGAAGTGCTATGGTCTTTGCTAGTGAAGTTTAAATCCTTGGTAGTGAAGTTCTAGAGTCTTTGCTAGTGAAGTTTAAATCCTTGCTAGTGAAGTGCTATAGTCTTTGCTAGTGAAGTTTAAATCGTTGGTAGTGAAGTGCTATAGTCTTTGCTAGTGAAGTTTAAATCGTTGGTAGTGAAGTGCTATAGTCTTTGCTAGTGAAGTTTAAATCCTTGGTAGTGAAGTGCTATAGTCTTTGCTAGTGAAGTTTAAATCCTTGGTAGTGAAGTTCTATAGTCTTTGCTAGTGAAGTTTAAATCGTTGGTAGTGAAGTGCTATAGTCTTTGCTAGTGAAGTTTAAATCCTTGGTAGTGAAGTGCTATAGTCTTTGCTAGTGAAGTTTAAATCCTTGCTATTGAAGTGCTATAGTCTTTGCTAGTGAAGTTTAAATCCTTGGTAGTGAAATTCTATAGTCTTTGCAAGTGAAGTTTAAATCCTTGGTAGTGAAGTGCTCTAGTCTTTGCTAGTGAAGTTTAAATCCTTGGTAGTGAAGTGCTATAGTCTTTGCTAGTGAAGTTTAAATCCTTGGTAGTGAAGTTCTATAGTCTTTGCTAGTGAAGTTTAAATCCTTGGTAGTGAAGTGTTATAGTCTTTCCTAGTGATGTTTAAATCCTTGGTATTGAAGTGCTATAGTCTTTGCTAGTGAAGTTTAAATCCTTGGTAGAGAAGTTCTATAGTCTTTACAAGTGAAGTTTAAATCCTTGGTAGTGAAGTTCTATAGTCTTTGCTAGTGAAGTTTAAAACATTAGTAGTGAAGTTCTATAGTCTTTGCTAGTGAAGTTTAAATCCTTGGTAGTGAAATTCTTTAGTCTTTGCTAGTGAAATTTAAATCCTTGGTAGTGAAGTTCTATAGTCTTTGCAAGTGAAGTTTAAATCCTTGTTAGTGAAATTCTATAGTCTTTTCTAGTGAAATTTAAATCATTGGTAGTGAAGTTCTAGAGTCTTTGCAAGTGAAGTTTAAATCCTTGGTAGTGAAATTCTATAGTATTTGCTAGTGAAATTTAAATCCTTGGTAGTGAAGTTCTAGAGTCTTTGCAAGTGAAGTTTAAATCCTTGGTAGTGAAGTTCTAGAGTCTTTCCTAGTGAAATTTAAATTGTTGGTAGTGAAGTTCTAGTCTTTGCTAGTGAAATTTAAATCCTTGGTAGTGAAGTGTTATAGTCTTTGCTAGTAAAGTTTAAATCCTTGGTAGTGAAGTTCTATAGTCTTTGCTAGTGAAGTTTAAATCCTTGGTAGTGAAGTTCTATAGTCTCTGCTAGTGAAGTTTAAATCCTTGGTAGTGAAGTGCTATAGTCTTTGCTAGTTAAGTTTAAATCCTTGGTAGTGAAGTGCTATAGTCTTTGCTAGTTAAGTTTAAATCGTTGGTAGTGAAGTTCTATAGTCTCTGCTAGTGAAGTTTAAATCCTTGGTAGTGAAATTCTATAGTCTTTGCTAGTGAAGTTTAAATCCTTGCTAGTGAAATTCTATAGTCTTTGCTAGTGAAGTTTACAGCCTTGGTAGTGAAATTCTATAGTCTTTGCTAGTGAAGTTTACAGCCTTGGTAGTGAAATTCTATAGTCTTTGCTAGTGAAGTTTAAATCCTTGGTAGTGAAGTTCTATAGTCTCTGCTAGTGAAGTTTACAGCCTTAGTAGTGAAATTCTATAGTCTTTGCTAGTGAAGTCTACATCCTTGGTAGTGAAATTCTATAGTCTTTGCTAGTGAAGTTTACAGCCTTGGTAGTGAAATTCTATAGTCTTTGCTAGTGAAGTTTACAGCCTTGGTAGTGAAATTCTATAGTCTTTGCTAGTGAAGTTTAAATCCTTGGTAGTGAAGTTCTATAGTCTCTGCTAGTGAAGTTTACAGCCTTAGTAGTGAAATTCTATAGTCTTTGCTAGTGAAGTCTACATCCTTGGTAGTGAAATTCTATAGTCTTTGCTAGTGAAGTTTAAATCTTTGGTAGTGAAATTCTATAGTCTTTGCTAGTGAAGTTTACATCCTTAGTAGTGAAATTCTATAGTCTTTGCTAGTGAAGTTTACAGCCTTGGTAGTGAAATTCTATAGTCTTTGCTAGTGAAGTTTAAATCCTTGGTAGTGAAATTCTATAGTCTTTGCTAGTGAAGTTTACAGCCTTGGTAGTGAAATTCTATAGTCTTTGCTAGTGAAGTTTACAGCCTTGGTAGTGAAATTCTATAGTCTTTGCTAGTGAAGTTTACAGCCTTGGTAGTGAAATTCTATAGTCTTTGCTAGTGAAGTTTAAATCCTTGGTAGTGAAGTTCTATAGTCTCTGCTAGTGAAGTTTACAGCCTTAGTAGTGAAATTCTATAGTCTTTGCTAGTGAAGTCTACATCCTTGGTAGTGAAATTCTATAGTCTTTGCTAGTGAAGTTTACAGCCTTGGTAGTGAAATTCTATAGTCTTTGCTAGTGAAATTTAAGTTTCCAGTGTCTTTTTTTTTATTTTGTGATATTTATATGCTTGTTTGTGAGACTTGCCTCATTGCTATTGACATTGAAACGTTTGATAGCGAATTTTAGGTTTGAAGGCGAAATTCTACTCACTAATAGCCAAATTCAACTTGAAATGACTCGCTACATTCAATAATTTCTAAGTTGCATTTTCCTTCTTATCTGATAGTTCATTTCTAATCTCCGTTACTTAAATTCTCTTCTTTTTCAAGTAAAATCTATTGTAACTTCGTCAATCTATCGTGATTTCGTCAATTACCATTTTCCCCTTTCTATTGAAATTCGCTCCCTGCTCTCGATAACTTCATATTTCATTCAGTACATTCTTCAGCTCACATTTCCATTTCCAGCGATGTCAGTGACGTCATCACTGGCCATCCTGCCTTTCTCCTTATTCCCATTTTCAGTGATATCAGTGACGTCATCACTGGCCATCCTGTCTTTCTCATTCAGGGTTTAAACTTTTAAGGTAATTATATCAGTTTAAGGTAATTTTCATGGTTTCATCGTAATTCTAAGGTAATTTCGGTTTCACTATAGTCCATTTCTTTTAGCGATGCATATTTGCACCGACTAGCGGCGGTGCCCTTTTAGCTCGGAAAAGTTTCCTGATCGCTGATTGGTTAGAATTAGCTTGTCCAACCAATCAGCGATCCGGAAACTTTTCCGAGCTAAAAGGGCACCGCTGCGAGTCGGTGCAAATATGCATCGCTAAAAGAAATGGACTATCTTAAAATTTAAGGAAATTGAAAAAAGTTTTAAGGTAATCTAAGGTAAAAAGCAGCAGAATTTAAGGTAATGGCATGGAATCACTTGGGTACGTTCGAGTTAAAACCTGTCCTTCTCATTCATTCAGTCATTCAGCTTCATTGCTGAGATTCTCCGGGTCCCCGTTTTACATTTCGAACGTACCCAAGTCATTCCATTATAAAAGATGAGATTTTTGCATCCCAGTAAAAGTTCTAAGTATTTGTGAGATTAAGAATGTCTAGTTCTAAGAATTTAATGTCTATGTTTGCATTTTTCTCTTTAGCGTTCTTTTAAAATTTTCAAAAAGTGCTTTGCGAAAAAGGATTGGTATAACCTGATGATATTATTATATGAAGAGGGATATAAACTGATAATATTATTAGGCTATATGAGGATGGATATAAACTGATTATATTATTATATAAGGATAGATATAACTGATTATATTATTATATGAGGATAGATATAAACTGATAATAGTATTATATCAGGATAGATATAAACTGGTAATATCATTATATGAGGATAGATATAAACTGATAATAATATTACATGAGGATAGATATAAACTGATAATATTATTATATCAGGATAGATATAAACTGATATCATTATATGAGGATGGATATAAACTGATGATATTATTATATGAGGATAGATATAAACTGATAATATTATTATATGAGGATGGGTATAAACTGATAATATCATTATATGAGGATAGATATAAACTGATATCATTATATGAGGATGGATATAAACTGATACTATTATTATATGAGGATGGATATAAACTGATAATATTATTATATGAGGATAGATATAAACTGATATTATTAGGCTATATGAGGATGGATATAAACTGATGATAATATTATATGAGGATAGATATAAACTGATAATATCATTATATGAGGATAGATATAAAATGATAATTTTATTAGGCTATATGAGGATGGATATAAACTGATAATGATATTATATGAGGATAGATATAAACTGATGATATCATTATATGAGGATAGATATAAACTGATGATATCATTATATGAGGATAGATATAAACTGATAATATCGTTATATGAGGATAGATATAAACTTATAATATTATTTAATGAGGATGGATATAAACTGATTATATTATTATATGAGGATAGATATAAAGTGATAATATCATTATATGAGGATAGATATAAACTGATAATAATATTATATGAGGATAGATATAAACTGATAATATCGTTATATGAGGATAGATATAAACTTATAATATTATTTAATGAGGATGGATATAAAGTGATAATATCATTATATGAGGATAGATATAAACTGATAATATCGTTATATGAGGATAAATATAAACTGATAATATCATTATATGAGGATAGATATAAATTGATAATAATATTAAATTAGGATAGATATAAATTGATAATATTATATGAGGATAGATATAAAGTGATAATAATATTATGAGGATGGATATAAACTGATTATATTATTATATGAGGATAGATATAAAGTGATAATAATATTATGAGGATGGATATAAACTGATTATAATATTATACGAGGATAGATATAAACTGATAATATTATATAAGGATAGATATAAACTGATAATATTATTATATGAGGATAGATATAAACTGATTATATCATTATATGAGGATAGATATAAACTGATAATGTTATTATATGAGGATAGATATAAACTGATAATGTTATTATATGAGGATAGATATAAACTGATAATATCATTATATGATAGATATAAACTGATAATATTATTATATGAGGATAGATATAAACTGATAATGTTATATGAGGGTAGACATAAACTGATAATATTATTATATGAGGATAGATATAAACTGATAATATCATTATATGAGGATAGATATAAACTGATAATATTATTATATGAGGATAGATATAAACTGATAATATAAACTGATAATATTATATGAGGGTAGATATAAACTGATTATATTATTATATGACGATAGATATACTGATAATATTATATAAGGATAGATATAAACTGATAATATTATATGAGGATGGATATAAACCGATGATATTATTTTATGAGGATAGATATAAACTGGTAATATTATGAGGGTAGACATAAACTGATAATATTATCATATGAGGATAGATATAAACTGATAATATCATTATATGAGGATAGATATAAACTGATAATATCATTATATGAGGATAGATATAAACTGATAATATTATATGAGGATAGATATAAACTGATAATATTATATGAGGGTAGATATAAACTGATATTATTATTATATGAGGATAGATATACTGATAATATTATATAAGGATAGATATAAACTGATAATATCATTATATGAGGATAGATATAAACTGATAATATTATTATATGAGGATAGATATAAACTGATAATATTATATGAGGGTAGATATAAACTGATAATATTATTATATGAGGATAGATATACTGATAATATTGTATAAGGATAGATATAAACTGATATCATTATATGAGGATGGATATAAACTGATGATATTATTATATGAGGATAGATATAAACTGATAATATCATTATATGAGTATAGATATAAACTGATAATATTATTATATGAGGGTAGATATAAACTGATAATATTATATGAGGGTAGATATAAACTGATAATATTATTATATGAGGATAGATATACTGATAACATTATATAAGGATAGATATAAACTGATAATATCATTATATGAGGATAGATATAAACTGATAATATTATTATATGAGGATAGATATAAACTGATAATATTATATGAGGGTAGATATAAACTGATAATATTATTATATGAGGATAGATATACTGATGATATTGTATAAGGATAGATATAAACTGATATCATTATATGAGGATGGATATAAACTGATGATATTATTATATGAGGATAGATATAAACTGATAATATCATTATATGAGTATAGATATAAACTGATAATATTATTAAATGAGGATAGATATAAACTGATAATATTATATGAGGGTAGATATAAACTGATAATATTATTATATGATGATAGATATACTGATAATATTATATAAGGATAGATATAAACTGATAATATCATTATATGAGGATAGATATAAACTGATAATATTATTATATGAGGATAGATATAAACTGATAATATTATATGAGGGTAGATATAAACTGATAATATTATTATATGAGGATAGATATACTGATAATATTGTATAAGGATAGATATAAACTGATATCATTATATGAGGATGGATATAAACTGATGATATTATTATATGAGGATAGATATAAACTGATAATATCATTATATGAGTATAGATATAAACTGATAATATTATTATATGAGGATAGATATAAACTGATAATATTATATGAGGGTAGATATAAACTGATAATATTATTATATGAGGATAGATATACTGATAATATTATATAAGGATAGATATAAACTGATATCATTATATGAGGATGGATATAAACTGATGATATTATTATATGAGGGTAGACATAAACTGATAATATTATTATATGAGGATAGATATAAACTGATATCATTATATGAGGATAGATATAAACTGATAATATCATTATATGAGGATAGATATAAACTGATAATATTATTATATGAGGATAGATATAAACTGATAATATTATTATTTGAGGATAGATATAAACTGATAATATTATTATATGAGGATAGATATACTGATAATATTATATAAGGATAGATATAAACTGACATCATTATATGCGGATAGATATAAATTGATAATATTATTATATGAGGATGGATATAAACTGATTATATTATTATATGAGGATAGATATAAACTGATATCCATTATATGAGGATAGATATAAACTGATAATATTATTATATAAGGATAGATATACTGATAATATTATATAAGGATAGATATAAACTGATAATATTATTATATGAGGATAGATATAAACTGATAATATTATTATATGAGGATAGATATACTGATAATATTATATAAGGATAGATATAAACTGATAATATCATTATATGAGGATAGATATAAACTGATAATATCATTATATGAGGATAGATATAAACTGATAATATTATTATATGAGGATAGATATAAACTGATAATATTATATGAGGGTAGATATAAACTGATAATATTATTATATGAGGATAGATATACTGATAATATTATATAAGGATAGATATAAACTGATAATATCATTATATGAGGATAGATATAAACTGATAATATCATTATATGAGGATAGATATAAACTGATAATATTATTATATGAGGATAGATATAAAGAGATAATATTATATGAGGGTAGATATAAACTGATAATATTATTATATGAGGATAGATATACTGATAATATTGTATAAGGATAGATATAAACTGATATCATTATATGAGGATGGATATAAACTGATAGTATTATTATATGAGGATAGATATAAACTGATAATATCATTATATGAGTATAGATATAAACTGATAATATTATTATATGAGGATAGATATAAACTGATAATATTATATGAGGGTAGATATAAACTGATAATATTATTATATGAGGATAGATATACTGATAATATTATATAAGGATAGATATAAACTGATATTATATGAGGATAGATATAAACTGATGATATTATTATATGAGGGTAGACATAAACTGATAATATTATTATATGAGGATAGATATAAACTGATATCATTATATGAGGATAGATATAAACTGATAATATTATTATATGAGGATAGATATAAACTGATAATATCATATGAGGATAGTTATAAACTGATAATATTATTATATGAGGATAGATATAAACTGATATCATTATATGAGGATAGATATAAACTGATAATATTATTATATGAGGATAGATATAAACTGATAATATCATTATATGAGTATAGATATAAACTGATAATATTATTATATGAGGGTAGATATAAACTGATAATATTATATGAGGGTAGATATAAACTGATAATATTATTATATGAGGATAGATATACTGATAATATTATATAAGGATAGATATAAACTGATAATATCATTATATGAGGATAGATATAAACTGATAATATTATTATATGAGGATAGATATAAACTGATAATATTATATGAGGGTAGATATAAACTGATAATATTATTATATGAGGATAGATATACTGATGATATTGTATAAGGATAGATATAAACTGATATCATTATATGAGGATGGATATAAACTGATGATATTATTATATGAGGATAGATATAAACTGATAATATCATTATATGAATATAGATATAAACTGATAATATTATTAAATGAGGATAGATATAAACTGATAATATTATATGAGGGTTGATATAAACTGATAATATTATTATATGATGATAGATATACTGATAATATTATATAAGGATAGATATAAACTGATAATATCATTATATGAGGATAGATATAAACTGATAATATTATTATATGAGGATAGATATAAACTGATAATATTATATGAGGGTAGATATAAACTGATAATATTATTATATGAGGATAGATATACTGATAATATTGTATAAGGATAGATATAAACTGATATCATTATATGAGGATGGATATAAACTGATGATATTATTATATGAGGATAGATATAAACTGATAATATCATTATATGAGTATAGATATAAACTGATAATATTATTATATGAGGATAGATATAAACTGATAATATTATATGAGGGTAGATATAAACTGATAATATTATTATATGAGGATAGATATACTGATAATATTATATAAGGATAGATATAAACTGATATCATTATATGAGGATGGATATAAACTGATGATATTATTATATGAGGGTAGACATAAACTGATAATATTATTATATGAGGATAGATATAAACTGATATCATTATATGAGGATAGATATAAACTGATAATATCATTATATGAGGATAGATATAAACTGATAATATTATTATATGAGGATAGATATAAACTGATAATATTATTATTTGAGGATATATATAAACTGATAATATTATTATATGAGGATAGATAT
Organism: Palaemon carinicauda; assembly: GCF_036898095.1. Taxonomy (NCBI): domain Eukaryota; kingdom Metazoa; phylum Arthropoda; class Malacostraca; order Decapoda; family Palaemonidae; genus Palaemon; species Palaemon carinicauda. Next base: position 149,801,476 of record NC_090736.1, on the reverse strand, counting down.
ACTGATAATATTATATAAGGATAGATATAAACTGACATCATTATATGCGGATAGATATAAACTGATAATATTATTATATGAGGATGGATATAAACTGATTATATTATTATATGAGGATAGATATAAACTGATATCCATTATATGAGGATAGATATAAACTGATAATATTATTATATAAGGATAGATATACTGATAATATTATATAAGGATAGATATAAACTGATAATATTATTATATGAGGATAGATATAAACTGATAATATTATTATATGAGGATAGATATACTGATAATATTATATAAGGATAGATATAAACTGATAATATCATTATATGAGGATAGATATAAACTGATAATATCATTATATGAGGATAGATATAAACTGATAATATTATTATATGAGGATAGATATAAACTGATAATATTATATGAGGGTAGATATAAACTGATAATATTATTATATGAGGATAGATATACTGATAATATTATATAAGGATAGATATAAACTGATAATATCATTATATGAGGATAGATATAAACTGATAATATCATTATATGAGGATAGATATAAACTGATAATATTATTATATGAGGATAGATATAAAGAGATAATATTATATGAGGGTAGATATAAACTGATAATATTATTATATGAGGATAGATATACTGATAATATTGTATAAGGATAGATATAAACTGATATCATTATATGAGGATGGATATAAACTGATGGTATTATTATATGAGGATAGATATAAACTGATAATATCATTATATGAGTATAGATATAAACTGATAATATTATTATATGAGGATAGATATAAACTGATAATATTATATGAGGGTAGATATAAACTGATAATATTATTATATGAGGATAGATATACTGATAATATTATATAATGATAGATATAAACTGATATTATATGAGGATAGATATAAACTGATGATATTATTATATGAGGGTAGACATAAACTGATAATATTATTATATGAGGATAGATATAAACTGATATCATTATATGAGGATAGATATAAACTGATAATATTATTATATGAGGATAGATATAAACTGATAATATCATATGAGGATAGTTATAAACTGATAATATTATTATATGAGGATAGATATAAACTGATATCATTATATGAGGATAGATATAAACTGATAATATTATTATATGAGGATAGATATACTGATAATATTATATAAGGATAGATATAAACTGATAATATCATTATATGCGGATAGATATAAACTGATAATATTATTATATGAGGATAGATATAAACTGATAATATTATATGAGGATAGATATAAACTGATAATATTATCATATGAGGATGGATATAAACTGATAATAATATTATATGAGGATAGATATAAACTGATAATAATATTATATGAGGATAGATATAAACTGATAATATTATTATATGAGGATAGATATAAACTGATAATATCATTATATGAGGATAGATATAAACTAATAATATCATTATATGAGGATAGATATGAACTGATAATATCATTATATGAGAATAGATATAAACTGATAATATTATTATATGAGGATAGATATAAACTGATACTAATATTATATGAGGATAGATATAAACTGATAATATCATTATATGAGGATAGATATAAACTGATAATATTATTATATCAGGATATATATAAACTGATAATATCATTATATGAGGAGAGATATAAACTGATAATATTATTATATGAGGATAGATATAAACTGATATTATTATATGAGGATAGATATAAACTGATAATATTATTAGGCTATATGAGGATGGATATAAACTGATAATAATATTATATGAGGATAGATATAAACTGATAATATTATTATTTGAGGATAGTTATAAACTGATAATATCATTATATGAGGATAGATATAAACTGATAATATCATTATATGAGGATAGATATAAAATGATAATATCATTATATCAGGATAGGTATAAACTGATGATATCATTATATGAGGATAGATATAAACTGATAATATTATATGAGGATAGATATACTGATAATATTATATAAGGATAGATATAAACTGATAATATCATTATATGAGGATAGATATAAACTGATAATATTATATGAGGATAGATATAAACTGATATCATTATTTCAGGATAGGTATAAACTGATGATATCATTATATGAGGATAGATATAAACTGATAATATTATTATATGAGGATAGATATAAACTGATATCATTATATGAGGATAGATATAAACTGATATCATTATATGAGGATAGATATAAATTGATAATATTATTATATCAGGATAGATATAAACTGATAATATTATTATATCAGGATAGATATAAACTGATATTATTATATCAGGATAGATATAAACTGATAATATTATTATATCAGGATAGATATAAACTGATAATATTATTATATGAGGATAGATATAAACTGATAATATTATTATATGAGGATAGATATAAACTGATAATATCATTATATGAGGATAGATATAAACTGATAATATATGAGGATAGATATAAACTGATAATATTATTATTTTAGGATAGATATAAACTGATAATATCATTATATGAGGATAGATATAAACTGATAATATCGTTAAATGAGGTAGATATAAACTGCTAATATCATTATATGAGGATAGATATAAACTGATAATATTATTATATGAGGATAGATATAAACTGATTATATTATTATATCAGGATAGACATCAATTGATATATCCTCTAGGTATAAAAAATACTGTTAGCATTCCTTGTGTGAACTGCATTATCCACAGTATGTAACAGTTTATATAAATATTAAGTAAATTTCCAATTTATAATTAGAGGAGCTATTGGAGTTAAGACAGTTTTTCTTCTACAAAATATTCTACAGCTATTGATTATTATTATTATTATTATTATTATTATTATTATTATTATTATTATTATTATTATTATTATTAATCACAGTGTACAGAGACTGGTGGTTTGTAGTGTGGAGTTCCATGTTACATCCAGCTTTCTTTGGGAGTCACATCACTTTTCTCACTATACTATGTGCTATTTCAAGTAGCACGCTCTTCTGCATAAGTCCTGGGGCTGTATCAGTTGGGGCTGTATCGGTTCCTACCTTCTCAAGATTCCTTTTCGATGACTCAAGTGTGGTCCGTAGTGCTCCTAGGATTGTTGGCACTACTTGTACATACATTATTATTATTATTATTATTATTATTATTATTATTATTATTATTATTATTATTATTATTACTTGCTAAGCTACAACCATAATTTGAAAGAGCAGGATGTTTAAGCCCAAGGGCTCCAACGAGGAATTGCACTCCAGTGCTGTAAGGAAATGGTGAAAATACGAATATACTATGTATGAGAGATTATGAAAAAAAAAATATGTATTAATTTCAGTAACATCATATACAAACATTGAAATCAGACTTATATCATCCTATTCAACAGAAACGCATTTTCAACAATTTTGAACTAAAGTAGTTTCACCGATTCAACTTCCAGATTAAGAAGATTCCACAATCATTTACCAATTGGAATAAAAATTCTAAGATACAAGAATTAGATAGAAAGGCCTCCTTCGTGTTTGTTGTAGATTTCAATGCTCACCACAGGGAGTGGTTAAATTCTGTTTCTCCTAAATCTAGCCATGGCTTACGAGCTTTGGACTTTGCCTCTGAATCAGGTTGTGAGTAAATCATAAGGGAAGCTACTTGCAAGTCTGGTAACTGCTTGTACCTCGTATATCCTGATTCACCTGGTGTTATAACAAGTAAGGTTGGTTCTCTAGTTGGGACGTCTGATTATGACTTGGTTTCGTTAGTAATTAAAAGTGAACAGCTTGTCCCTGATGTGCCTTACTCATGTAAGATGTATATAGATTATCAAGCAGATTGGAATGGCATTTGGAGTGATCTTTTGTAATTGAATTGGTCACAATTGTATAAACGTGTTTAGATTGTTCTCTTGAAGGTGAAACTGGTCACCATAATTGATATGCGTATCATTTCTCCTGTGTTAGAATACCGAGTGAAAGACAAACCTTGGTTCAGTGATGACTGTAGATGCTCTTTTTTTTTGGAAAAGCAAGTGGCCTTTCATGTTTGTAAGGTAACGCATCAGATTTTACTTAATATAACTATACTAAGCCAAGAGCTGATGCTCAGAGAGTTTATACCTCATCTGAAAATGAATACAATTTAACCATAAAAGAATCCCTTTCTGTTACAACCCAGGGACATAAGTTGTTGGCTGACCTTAATTCTACGCTCTTTGGTGTAGACTTAACAGTTCCTCCTTACTTAAAACAGATGGCAACCCTTTTAACCGATGTATTGGACAGTAAGCAGATCACTTACATGCCCTTTTCAATAAAATCCCCGGAGAAATCAAATCTTGGCTTAGGAGAAAAAAGTTTGGTTAGTGGAGAAAACACAAGTCGACCAGATAACTGGAAAGAGTTCTTGAGTAATGACGACAATAAAATCAGCTCATTGAATTACTCTCGAGGGTTTGGTGCACGGAGGAGAATATACGAAGGTAGAGAAGAAGAAGCTTATCTTAGTTTGTAAGGGCAAGGCGTACGAACTCGAGGCAGACAATGGGAAGATCACTGCATTTAAAATTGAATCTCTTGACTCAACCCAGGTAGAGACTGATTCACGTGTCATTCTCTATTCAACCTATGCCAAGGATGAAGGATATAAATTTGTTCGGTTTCGAAGTCCAGACAGTAACATATTCTTCATACTTCTGTATTATGCTCCAAACTTAGGTGTGCCACTCCTTTTTTATACTGGCACTGGGAATAGAAGGTGATTCATAGATGTCACAGAACTATCGAAAGGGTTCACACCAACTTACTGTGCCGCTCTCCTGTGTCTGCTTTCCTTGGTCTGCATGCATTCAGTAGATGCGATATGACCAGTGCCTTTAAAGGAACTGTCAAGTTAAAACCGCTGCGAATTCTACAGAAATGCTCTAAGTACCAAGAAGTCTTCAGTTGCCTAAGGGAGTCATGGGAGGTAACCGATGAAATATTCCTTGCTCTTGAGGATTTCACCTGAACCATGTATTCTGCTAAAACTAAGACAAAGGAGGTTGACTAGCTTCGATACCAAATGCTCGAGTTAAAGTGCAGTGGGGAGTCGCTCGTTTCAAAGAAGAATGTTGATCTTTCATCTCTTGAGCCACCAAGAGTGTCTAAATGAGCATATCAGGAGGCGAACTATCAGGTTGCAATATGGAAACGTGCCCATTATCCCAAACCTGAGGTCCCTCATCCAGCTGTGGATCATGGTTGGATAATGAAGGATGGAAATCTAGAACCCTGTTGGTTCAAGGGAACTGCACTTCCTACAAGTATGGCTGATATACTTGAGACGATGGACGATGATGAGAAGTCTGATGATGAAAGCCTTGGTGAAAACAATGAAAGTGATGGAAATTTTGATGAAGACTATGAAAGTGATGATAGTGGGTCCGACCTGGACTAAGAAAGTTTCAAGTAACAAGATGGTAGATTTCAGGGTCGAAGGACCAAGGACCTTTGTATCACAAGATATTTCCAATAATTACCTTGCCATTAATTAAAAGTGGACCCAAAGGTACCCAAGTAGACTATCAAACTTTATACCTTGCATAGGTTGACTTTTTTCTGTAGTCCAAAGCAACACAGTGTGAATTTTCCCAATGAGGTCTTGCATCATATGAGTATATTGTACAATCATGTACAGTTTTATTGTATTTCATTCATGATTGTCGTAACCTTCAAATAAAGCATTTCTGTTGTTGATTTATGTGACTTTTCCCAAATTTACTGACAGACTTTTTGAGACTGCCTTTATTGGATGCTGTGATCTCAAGAACCTGGGTGAGGACACGAATATTATCTCTCTTGCTGCATTCATGGAGGAGTTAGAGTCAAGTCAAAATCACGGCGTCCAGAGTGGCGGCCATCTTGAATTTCAGCATGATGTAATTAGTTGACATTGTTGAGAATGCTTTTTTTGGATTCTCTGACCCCCAAAACCTGGGAAAACACACCAAAATAGTTTCCGTAGCCCCTCTATAAGAAGAGTTATGAGCTTTATCAGTTTTTACGATTTTGAGGCAAAAAAACGACAAATTTGAAAATTGACCTTTTTACATAAAATCTCATTTCCATGATTTGGCCAATAAGTATACTTAATGGGTATCATTCTATTTCTTGAGGTGTCTAGAGATGAAATAAGGCAGAAAAAGTCATCAGATATTGGTCTGGCTTGTCCTGGGGTTACATTTATGGAGGTGCCTAAAATTTTCATTTGACCCCAAATTTGGTGACCTTTTGACCTCTTGTGACTTAATTATTAAACATAATTGCAAATTGTCTATTTTATCTGTTAGAAAGGCCCAAAGCACACATTTTGATATGTCATTTATCTTTCTCTGACTATTCAGTCCGGAGTTATGTCTAATTAGGTTTGCCCTACCCCAAAATTGGCAGCTGCAAAATTCGATGATGTCAGCAAATAAAGTGGCCGAGGAGTGGTAGTAAGTCCCTATTTTTTCAATGGGAACATTAAAAAAATGAAAATATGGATCAAATGCTACAACCTGAATGCACTTTTGTCAATTTTAAGGGGGGGGGGGTGCAAGGTGAGCCCCCTCAGCCCACGGACTATTAAACCTTTAATTAGTTTAGCTTTTGATTCTGCGAAATTAAAACATTCTTGATGGACCTTGATGCTTGTGGAGGTGTGGGTTCAATTGGTATTTTTCCTTTTTTATGTAGAGAAGACATGAAAGCATCCATAATTCTAATATGGAGAGAGAGAGAGAGAGAGAGAGAGAGAGAGAGAGAGAGAGAGAGAGAGAGAGAGAGAGAGAGAGAGAGAGAGAGAAGTGGCCTCTCAAATCATACTGCGGTTTCTGGAGTGTATGTGTTGCAACATACAGCATATGTTCTCGACTAATGAGGCGTTAGAGGATACTTCATGAACTCCCACGATTTCTAAAAGCTATTTATGCTACCAAAAGCATTAAGAGAACACCAGTCTTTTAATAATTAAACAATGAAAGAAATTGAAATGAAGTTTTGCTGGGCTGACTCGTCAACATATGTAGGCAACGTAGTGGTGGGCTGTTGGTAACGTCCTTGCCTGGTGATCGTCAGACTGGGGTTCGAGTCCCGCTCAAACTCGTCAGTTCCTTTGGTCGATGCAACCTCATCATCCTTGTGAGCGGGCTTTGGGGAAGTCTATAGGTCTAACTGCTGAGTCATCAGCAGCCATTGCATTACCCTCCCTGGTCCTGGCTTGTATGGAGAGGGGGCCTGGTCGCTGATCATATGTATATATGGTCAGTCTTTAGGACATTATCCTGCTTGCTAGGGCAATGTCACTGTCCCTTGTCTCTACCATTCATGAGCAGTTTTTTAAACCTTTGGACGGTTCTTCGAAAAATAATAAATTGGAATAAAGCTTTTTATAAATAATATGGTATGAAATTTTTTGTTTTTAATTAGTTTAGATATATTAAGATAAGGGACATTCCATATGGCATAGACTGAGATTGATCACATTCAATATCAATCTTTACTTTCGTCATGAGCTGGTCCTTTTAACAGTCGACTTGAAAATATTTGGCAATGTTTCCCTGATCGCAACTTTCAGATTATATTCATATGTGCAATAATACTTTTCTTTGAAGGCATAATTTTTACGTGATTTCCGTCACACTTCTTTATTATTCGCATTCGATGACCTGAGGTCAAAGGTTGAACCAATAACCAAAGTCTTTGGATGTCAGCAGAGCTGAACTATAAAAGGGGCAAAGATATATGACATTGATTTCTTAAAATAACTAGGAAAACACTTCGAAAGTGCAGACATCCGCTACGGCTGCTTATTTCTCGAAACCAGCTTGCCTTTCCCAAAGTGCAGACCTCCGCTACGGCTGCTTATTTCTCGAAACCAGCTTGCCTTTCCCAAAGTGCAGACCTCCGCTACGGCTGCTTATTTCTCGAAACCAGCTTGCCTTTCCCAAAGTGCAGACCTCCGCTACGGCTGCTTATTTTTCGAAACCAGCTTGCCTTTCCCTGAATCAATTCAGACTGTAAGCGTATTTTCGGTCGACCTTTGTCTCGACCTTGACCTTTGACCTGGGACTTTCAAAATTGAATCACTTCCATGTCTCAACATAACATTTAACCTTGAAAATTTCACTATTCTATGAGTTAAATTGTGGCCAGGAAGTTGTTCACTTCAGACATACGCACAAACGGACACACAGGAGGGAAAACATAACCTCCTCTTAACCTCGTTGGCGGAGGTAATTAGCCCATGTTATACCTATTACATGGGGACTGAAGGTGTAGGAAGATAGAAAATACTCTTATGATTATTGTGGTGGCCGATGTGGTAACGTCCCTGACTGGTGAACGCCAGACTGGGGTTCGAATCTCGCTCAAACTCGTTAGTTTCTTTGGTCGCTGCAACCTCACCATCCTTGTGAGCTAAGGATGGGGGTTTTGAGGGAGTCTATTGGTCTATCTGCTGAGTCAATACCAGCCATTGCCTGACCCTCCTTGGCCCTAGCTTGGGTGGAGAGGGGGCTTGGGCGCTGATCATACGCATATATGGTCAGCCTCTAGGGCATTGTTTCCCAACCTTTTTTAAATGATTACCCCAAAATTTTATTTCCAACTAATCAATTACCCCATTGAACATATACCCGGTAACATCGGATGTATTTTTTTGCAGCCACCTCATGAACTGTATGGATCATGTAGCCCGCTATTATTGAGTTTTCCTTTAAAATAATTATTGCAGATTTTGTGTATGAATTATGGCAATAATTATGGGAATGTGAATAACTCAATTTCAGAACATCTTGATTACCCCAAAAATACGGATCCATTACCCCACTGGGGTAATTTACCCCAGGGTTGGGAAACACTGCTCTTGGGCATTGCCCAGCTTGATAGGTCAATGTCACTCTCCCTTGCCTCTGCCATTCATGAGCGACCTTTAAACCTTCAATGTTACCCAATGCTATATGTAGAAAGCAAATGAATTTTCCTTACCCTAAACAGAAGACATAAGGATCTCATATTATCTACTTACATCAGTAAATTTCATTATGATCGGTGGCTTTTAGAAAATATTTAAAAAGAAAGAATAAATAGAATGTTCACAAAAAAGTATATAAATTATTGTTTTTGAGTAACTAAAAATCACTATTAAGATGTGTAATTTTGTAAATTGTTAAATCAGATGGTTTTTGTTTATATAAAAATGCTGTTGAATGTTATCGTACTGGAAACACTGTGATTGTAAATAATGTAATTTAACTTTTAATAAAAAAAAAGAAAAAAGAAAAAAAAAAGATTGGTTTAAAGGTCGACATATGTTGTAGTGTGTTGAAATTTCATGTGGCGAGCAGTCTACCTCAGCTTGATAAAGGGATGGGAAAAACTCATAGTGAGATTGAATGTGAATAACAAAAACAACAGCAACATAAATGGAGGAATGTATTGCTTCAATGGGTAATTAGCACCTCCCACTACATCTGGGCTTAAAAGGTATTTTGTATTTCATCATCATCATCATCATCTCCTCCTACGCCTATTGACGCAAGAGAAAGAAAATTGTATTTAATAATATGTAATGTTTTTTTATTTCTGTTTAAATACGTACACATTTTGTTTTCGCTCTTGTGTTTTGTTTGAATATGTCTTGAGGCCTGACCCACATCTTTCTTCTTCTTCTTCTTCTTCTTCTTCTTCTTATTATTATTATTATTATTATTATTATTATTATTATTATTATTATTATTATTATTATTACTTGGTAAACTACAACCCTAGTTGGAAAAGCAGTCTTGAGGCCTGACCCAAATCTTTCTTCTTCTTCTTCTTCTTCTTCTTCTTCTTCTTCTTCTTCTTCTTCTTCTTCTTCTTATTATTATTATTATTATTATTACTTGCTAAACTACAACCCTAGTTGGAAAAGCAGGATGCTATAAGCTCAAGGGCTCCAACTGGGAAAATAGCCCAGTGAGGAAAGGAAATATGGAAATAAACTACAAGAGAAGTTCAAGAACAATAACGATATTGAAATAAACCATTCATACATATAAAATATAAAAACATCAGAATAGCAAGAGGATATAAACTTCAAAGTAACAAGAGGAAGAGAAACAAGATAGAATAGTGTTCCTGGGTGTACCCTCAAACAAGAGATCTCTACCCCAAGACAGTGGAAGATTATGGTACAGAGGCTATGGCACCACCCAAGACTAGAAAACATTGGTTTGATTTTGGAGTGTCCTTCTCCTATAGTCCATTTCTTTTAGCGAGTCATATTTGCACCGACTCGCAGCGGTGCCCTTTTAGCTCGGAAAAATTTCCTGATCGCTGATTGGTTGGACAAGATCATTCTAACCAATCAGCGACCAGGAAACTTTTCCGAGCTAAAAGGGCACCGTTGTGAGTCGGTGCAAATATGACTCGCTAAAAGAAATGGACTATAGAAGAGCTATTTACCATAGCTAAAGGAAATTATTTGCATACGAAAATTACAAACTTAATCTAAAGCCATAAGAAGTTAGTTTAACAAGTATCAATCGTTCCCAGTCTGGTTTTGTTTTCATCTTATGTAATGACCTTAATGTTATCAGCATCGCCCTGCTGAACAGAAGAAAACTAAATGAAGACGCTTCAATTGCTTTGCTAATTGCTGTGTCGAAGGGTATTACTGGAAGGGACGAGGTCACAACGTGTGCAAGGCACTACTGCTGATCTCTCTCTCTCTCTCTCTCTCTCTCTCTCTCTCTCTCTCTCTCTCTCTCTCCTGGTGTCATTGAAATAGTAATTTGTTTTTATTTCCTTATTACATAAACATGTGCCCTTTTATATCATGGGACCCTGAGTATTACACAACAACAACAACAACAAATTCAGCCGAGTATAGTCTACTGCAGGACAAAGACCTCAGAATTAAGCAACTGGAATACAACAACAAATTCAGCCGGTAATAGTCGGTTATTGTCCACTGTAACACAAAGGCCTCAGACATGTCCTTAGTCATGTCTGGGATTTGGTCATTTCGATCGCCATGCGGGCCATTTCGGATTGGTGACGGTGGGAGAATTTAGTCTAATCGCACCTTACATATGAACTTTAATCTGATTAGATGCTGTATGTCTCAGTAAATACAGTATTAAGCGATAGAGCCGTTAGATGATAACTGAGAGGCGAGGTGAATACAACTAAACTTTATTAAACATCCATCGAGCTTATATACAAGGACTTGCGAGCAAGAACGTCACAAAAATTCAAAGATAAAACATGAGCTAGCATTCTTACACAGGTTGGTCTATTAGCAGTGCAGGGAAGAGCGAGTGATATACAACTAAACTTTATTAAACATTCATCGAGCTTATATATAAGGACTTCCGAGGAAGAACGTCAGAAAAATTCAAAGAAAATAAAACATGAGCTTGCATTCTTACGTAGGTTGGTCTGTTAGCAGTGCAGGGAAGAGCGAGTGATAGGATAAAAAAAGCAAAACCGAAACACCGTTCGAGCGTGTATGAAACACGTGCGGTACAGTATGTAGCAAGGTATGTAGAGTATACTTACTTACTTGCTTACTTACTTGTTTTGGGTTTAAATCCAACCCTCCGCTGAAGTCGAGTGAACTACTTCTCGGGCGGGTCCATATCAATCATCTAACGAAACATTTTTATTACAACTTATACAATTCTTTGATTGTAGCATCTTCCAAATCATATGAACTTGTGAAAATTAATGTCTTTAGTTTCTTTTTAGATTCAATTGCTCCCTTTAGGTCATTCATTTCAGTTGGCAGTTTATTATAATGTCTAGGCGCACAGTAGCTGAAAGCCCTTTCACCAAATTTACTATTTGTTCTTGGTTCAGATAGCCAACATCATGGAAGAACGTGAAAGAAGGACATTGACGTTTATTCAAATATCTTAAACAAGTCTTCCGACTTATGTTCAAACAAGCGAAAACTTCACAGAAATATTAATCGAATCACAACCATTTCGAAATTGTACCAGCCTCCTGGCTAATACAGTGTTAATGTGTTTGCCTAGTATTCGTATGGCGGCAGATCGATCCCAGCTTGGGACTGCGAGTGTAATCTGTTTGCTGGGGAGCCCACTGCTGTGCTGGGGCACCACAGTGGGAGGCTGGGCTTGCTGGCTGACGTTCTGGTAAGCATTTATTCCGATGAAATTGGAACTGAAACCAGACACCTTTTAACCTTTGAATATTATTATTATTATTATTATTTTCTAAGCTACAACCTTATTTGGAAAAGCAGGATGCTTTAAGCCCAGAGGCCCCGACAGGGAAAATAGCCCAGTGAAGAAAGGAAACAAGGAAAAATAAAATACTTTAAGAACAGTAACAACATTAAAATAAATATTTCCTATATAAACTATAAAAACTTGAACAAAACAAGAGAAAGAAATTAGATAGAATATTGTACCCGAGTGTACCCCCAAGCAAGAGAACTCTTAACCCAAGACAGTGGAAGACCATGGTACAGTGGCATTCCCTACGTAATTTGCAAATCTTTGAACGGGTGAAAGAAGGATTGCACGGATACAGAAAGATGAATTATATCTT
>NC_090736.1:149778799-149786299 GCF_036898095.1 Palaemon carinicauda | reverse complement strand
TATGCGCTTTTCCAAAGTCCATCATGCATGCCTGGGGTTTTAAATTGGGGGATAATTCCAAAATTTTTGCAAAATGTCTGTCATATATTTTTTCTTTCTTGTCTGGCAGGAGGGCAAATAAACTCGATACACTGAAGTTATGAATCTGAATATGTAAAGTAAATAACTGGAAATATATTTTCGTCACACTTGAAACTCCTATTCCCAACTAAGTGCGTTGCATGCATCAAATCATCAAGTCCCTAATTTGTTGCAAAAATAAGTAACCTACTGTTACCCGCTTCGCCGCTATCAAATTGCAGGAAAACCTCACCACTGTCTAATACCCTAAACTTGTCTGGTATTGTAAATCCAGTCCTACGTACAGGAAGTGGGGGAACTACTTCATTAATTTGATTCCATCTCCGGATGCTTCGATTTAAGAACGATACTGATGGTAGTTGAGCTCTTTCATTTTCACTCAATGATGCACTACTTGACGCAATAAGTGACCGTTATGTTTCTTGGCTTGAAAGTGCGGCAGCCTTAAAACTAGTTAAGGCCTCATATTTTTGGTTTTGTTTCACATGAACTGTGGTGATGTTAACCAAGACGGTTCAACACCTTGTAATCATTTTCTTCTGTTGCAGTATGTTGGCGTGCTTTACAGCTCTTCATATCACACCTCCAATAAAGTTTTGACCCATCAGAATTTGTTCTATGCATATCGTATGTGTAATTTAAGTCATCTACGAGTTTCTTAAAATGGTACGAAGCATGGTTAAAAACTGACTTTATTCTAAATTAAAAAAACTTCGTTAATAAAGCGTTTCTTTATTTGGAAGTTTGTTTTTATAAATAAATAGTCTATTTGCTTAATTAAAGAAACACCTTATTTAGTAAATACAGTAAATGGTCCGTTGCCTTATTTACCCGAATAGGCATGGTCAGTTGGGAATCAAATTTCAGGGAATCAACAATACTGGGAATCAACTTATCGGGAATCAAATTACCGGGAATCAAATAACCGGAATAAAAAAACTAGGAATCAACTAACCGGTCACCACACACACACACACACACACACACACACACACACACACACATATGTATATATATATATATATATATATATATATATATATATATATATATATATATATATATATATATCGCGTGTGTATAAATCTGTAATGAGAAAATATTTGTGGCGGGGTACTCGAAAGTTTTTCCGTTTTGAAAATAATAATAATAATAAAAAAAATGCAAATTAGAAACTAATTTTTATCCAATGGCTGAAAAGTATTTATTTAATGGTAATATATGCTTAATCTATTCCGCTAAAAAAAGACATTGTCCCTCATTAGGCTACCCTAAAGAGAGGGAGCCTTCGATAAATCATCTGTGTAAATCATCTAAGCTCTGAGAAAACTTGACAAGCAAAGCAATTAACATTTTTAATGAATATCTACTACCAGTAATTGCTAAATATATATATATGCTATATATATATATAATATATATATAAATATATATATATATATATACATATATATAAATATATATATATATACATATACAGTATATATATTTATATATTTTCATATATATGTGTATATATATATATATATATATATATATATATATATATATATATATAATATATATATATATATATATATATATATATATATATATATATATATATATATATATGTATATACACACACACATATATATATATATATATGAAAATATGTAAATATATATATGTATATATATATTTATATAATATATATATATATATATATATAATATATATATATATATATATATATATATATATATATATATATATATATATATATATATATATATATAAGAGGTGGAGCTGAGGGGAGAGTGACTGCTCCCCGCACTCTAGTTTTGGGGTGTTTGAATGTGCGTGGATGTAGTACGATAGAGAGTAAAAGATGTGAGATTGGAAGTATGTTTAGGAATAGAAGGATGGATATATTGGCTTTGTGTGAGACAAAGATAAAAGGGAAAGGTGAAGTGATGTTTGGTGAAATGTCTGGTGAAGTGTCTGTGATTGAAAGGGGAAGAGCAAGAGAAGGTGTGGCTTTATTGCCGAGTGAATGGATGACAGGTAAAGTGGTAGAATGGAAGGAGATGTCATCTAGGTTAATGTGGGTAAGGGTTAGGTTGGGTAGGGAATGTTGGGCTTTTGTCGGTGTGTATGGGCCAGGTAGTGAGAAAAGTGAAGAAGAGCGGAATGAGTTCTGAAATGAATTAACTAGGTGTGTAGAAGGACTGGGTAGAATGAATTATGTAGTTGTCATGGGTGACTGAAATGCTAGAGTGGGTGCTGGAGAGGTAGAAGATATCATTGGGAAGTATGGCGTACCAAGTGAAAATGAGAGTGGTGAGAGACTGGTAGATATGTGTGTTGAGCAAGAGATGGTGATAAATTCTAGCTTTTTCAAAAAGAAAGATAAAAACAAGTATACGTGGGTAAAAGTGACAAATGGAAGAGTGGCAGAAAGGGCGTTAATGGATTATGTGTTGATAACTAAAAGAGTGTTTGGAAGATTGAAAGACATGCACGTGTTTAGGGGTATGGCTAACGGTATGTCTGATCATTTTTTGGTGGAAGGAAAATTAGTTGTAGCAAAATAGTGGGGGAATAGAGTAGGTGGATGTAAAAGGGAGTTAGTGATTGTTGAAGAGCTAATAGAACCGGGGTAAAAAGTAAATATCAAGAAAGGTTGAAAATAGCATATGACGAAGTGAAAGTAAGAGAAACTGGTAATTTAGAGGAGGAGTGGAAGTTAGTATAAGAAAATCTTTGGTGGGATTGCAAGTGATGTGTGTGGCAAGAAGTTTGTTGGAGGCAGCATGAGGAAGGGCAGTGCATGGTGGAATGAAGGAGTGAAGGTAAAAGTGGAAGAGAAAAAGATGGCTATTGAACACTGGCTGCAGAGTAATAGTGTAGAGAAGTATGAAAGATATAGAGAGAAAAATGTGGAAGTAAAGCGCATGGTAAGTGAGGCAAAGAGGGCAGCTGACCTGAGGTGGAGTCAGCGATTGGGTCATTCGTTTTAAGAGAATAAGAAGTTTTGGAAAGAAGTGAAGAGAGTAAGGAAGGCAGATTCAAGAATTGAAGAGAGAGTGAAAGATGGAAATGGAAGCTTGTTAAAAGGAGAGGAGGCGAGGAAAAGGTGGGTGGAATATTTTGAAAGTTTACTGAATGTTGAGGATAATAGGGAGGCAGATATAATAGCTGTTGCAGGTGTTGAGGTGCCGGTGATGGGAGATGAGAATGAGAGAGAGATTAATAGAGAGGAAGTGAGGAGAGCACTAGATGAAATGAGAGTAGGAAAAGCATCTGGAATGGATGGTGTGCGAGCTGAGATGTTGAAGGTTTGACTGTACTTGAATGCTAGGTGAGATTGTTTAATATGTGTTTTTTGTTGTCAATGGTACCAGTAGATTTGATTGGTGCGTGTATTGTACTACTATATAAGGGTAAGGGAGATGTGCATAAGTGTTGTAATTCAAGGGGTATTAGTTTGTTGAGTGTAGTTGGAAAAGTGTATGGTAGAGTACTGATTAATAAGATTAAGGATAAAACAGAGACTGCAATCTTAGAAGTACTGGGTGGTTTTAGAAAAGGTAGGGGTTGTATGAATCAGATTTTTGCAGTTAGGCAGATATGCGAGAAATATTTAGCAAAAGGTAAGGTGGTGTATGTTGCATTTATGGATCTGGAGAAAGTATATGATAGAGTTGATAGGGAAGCAATGTGGAATGTGATGAAGTTATATGGATTTGGTGGAAGGTTGTTGCAAGCAGTGAAAAGTTTCTACAAAGGTAGTAAAACATGTGTTAGGATAGGAAATGAAGTGAGCGATTGGTATCCGGTGAGAGTGGGGCTGAGACAGGGATATTGATTGAGTGATGAGAGAGGTGAATGCTCGAGTGCTTGGACGAGGATTGTAACTGGTAGACGAGAATGACCATGAATGGGAGGTAAATCAGTTGTTGTTTGCGGATGATACTGTACTGGTTGCAGACGCGGAAGAGAAGCTTGGCCGATTAGTGACAGAATTTGTAAGGGTGTGTGAGAGAAGGAAGTTGAGAGGTAATGTGGGTAAGAGTAAGGTTATGAGATGTATGAGAAGGGAAGGTGGTGCGAGGTTGAATGTCATGTTGAATGGAGAGTTACTTAAGGAGGTGGGTCAGTTTAAGTACTTGGTGTCTGTTGTTGCAGCAAATGGTGGAGTGGAAGCAGATGTACATCAGAGAGTGAATGAAGGATGCAAAGTGTTGGGGGCAGTTGAGGGAGTAGTAAAAAATAGAGGGTAATGTAAAGAGAGTTCTTTAGGAGAAAGTGATTGTACCAACTGTGATGTATGGATCGGAGTTGTTGGGAATGAAAGTGACGGAGAGACAGAAATTGAAGGTGTTTGAGATGAAGTGTCTAAGGAGTATGGCTGGTGTATCTCGAGTAGATAGGGTTAGGAACAAAGTAATGGGGGTGAGAATGGGTGTAATAAATTAGTTAGCAGCTAGAGTGCACATGAATGTGTTGAGGTGGTTTGCTCATGTTGAGAGAATGGAAAATGGCTGTCTGCTAAAGAAGGTGATGAATGCAGGAGTTGATGGGAGAAGTACAAGAGGAAGGCCAAGGTTTGGGTTGATGGATGGAGTGAAGAAAGGTCTGGGTGATAGGAGGATAGATCTGAGAGAGGCAAGAGAGCGTGCTAGAAATAGGAATGAATGGCGAGTGATTGTGACACAGTTCCGGTAGGCCCTGTGGCTTCCTTCGGTGCCTTGGATAACCGCGGAGGTAGCAGCAGTAGGGGATTCAGCGTTATAAAGCTTCATCTCTGGTAGATAACGGGGGAGGGTGGGCTGTGGCACCTTAGCAGTACCTGCCGAACTCGGTTGAGTCCCTTGTCAGGCAGGGAGGAACGTAGAGAGGAGAGGTCCCCTTTTTTGTTTCATTTGTTTGATGTTGGCTACCCACCAAAATTGGGGGAAGTGCCTTTGGTATATGTATATATATATACATATATATATATATATATATATATATATATATATATATATATATATATATATATATATATATATATATTATATATATATATATATATATATATATATATATATATATATATATATATATAAATATTTATATTATATATACCTATATATATGTATATATATATACAGGTATATATATATATATATATATATATATATATATATATATATATATATATATATATATATACTCAGCCAACCGTTGAGAAACTACCGCTAGAGAGTTATGGGATCCTTTGTCTGGCCAGACAGTACTACATTAGATCCTTCTCTCTGGTTACGGTTACTTTTCTCTTTTCCTACACATACACCGAATAGTCTGGCCTATTCTTTGTATTTTTCTGTGTCCTCATACACCAGACAGCACAAAGATTACTAAACAATTCTTCACTCAAGGGGTTACTGTGCTGTAATTGTTCGGTGGCCACTTCTCGGAGAAAGACACTCAAAAATCAAACCATTGTTCTCTAGTCTTTGGTAGTGCCATAGCCTCTGTACCATGGTCTTCCACTGTCTTGGGTTAGAGTTTTCTTGTTTGAGGGTACACTTCTATTTTATTTCTCTTCTTCTTGAATTGTTAAACTTTTTACAGATTATATAGGAGATATTCACTTCAATGTTGGTAATGTTCTTAAAATATTTTATCTCTCCTTGTTCCTTTCCTCACTGGGCTATTTTCCTTGTTGGATCCCCTGGGCTTATAGTATCTTGCTTTTCCAACTAGGTTTGTAGCTTAGAAAGTAAT
This sequence comes from Palaemon carinicauda, assembly GCF_036898095.1. Classification (NCBI taxonomy): domain Eukaryota; kingdom Metazoa; phylum Arthropoda; class Malacostraca; order Decapoda; family Palaemonidae; genus Palaemon; species Palaemon carinicauda. The sequence continues at coordinate 149,780,463 of NC_090736.1, read as the reverse complement.
AATAATAATAATGAAAATAATAATAATAATAATAATAATAATAATAATAATAATAATAATAATATGGAGAAGATGATAATATTGATTTTTTTTTCTTTTTCTATTTGGTCTATCATAAAGATAATTTATGCTTCGGTCATCCCTTAGAGACAAAACGTATCAGGGTTTGTTAATGGAATTGCAAATATCATTGCAATTCAGTATAAGTGTTGCAAAGCGTTTTCAAGACATATTGCAATACTCAATAACGGTAAAGTTTCTTGCTTTAGTGCAATATGTTCGCTGCAGACATTACACAATATTTCACCCATTCTTGATTTTATTGTATACATTTAGTGGATATTATTATTATTATTATTATTATTATTATTACTTGCTAAGCTACAACCCTAAATGGAAAAGCAGGATGCTATAAGCCCAGGGGCTCCAACAGGGAAAATAGCCCAGTGAGGAGAGGAAAAAGTGAAAAAAAAAATATTTTAAGAAAAGTAACGTCATTACAATAAATATCTCCTATGTAAACTATATAAACTTTAACAAAACAAGAGGAATATAAATTACATAGAATAGTATGCCCGAGTATACCCTCAAGCAAGAGAACTCTAACCCAAGACAGTGCCATAACTCTCTAGTGGTAGTATCTCAACGGGTGGCTGGTGGCTCGTGAATATTCTTCTTATGATAATTAGATTTTATTTGATTAAGTTAGATATGACTATCTCACCTTTGCTGTATTTTATCCAACGCTAATGAACAACTTTACTTAAGGTGATATTTATTATTATTATTATTATTATTATTATTATTATTACCAGCTAAGCTACAACCCTAGTTGGAAAAGCAAGATTCTATAAGCGCAAGGGCTCCAACAGGGAGAAATAGCCCAGTGAGGAAAGGAAATAAAGAAATAAATAAACGATCTCAGAAATAATGAACAATTAAAATAAAATATTTTGAAAACAGTAATATCAAAACAGATATTTAATATACAAACTATAAAAGGACTTATGTCAGCCTGTTCAACATTTTTCTGCAAGTTTGAACTTTTGAAGTTCTACTGATTCAACTACCCGATTAGGAAGATCATTTCACAACTTGGTCACAGCTGGAATAAAACTTCTAGATTACTGTGTAGTATTAAGCCTCATGATGTAGAAGGCCAGACTATTAGAATTAACTACATGGCCAGTATTACGAGCAGGATGGAACTGCCCGGGAAGATTCGAATGTAAAGGATGATCGGAATTATAAGGATTATAAAACATAGCAACCTTTTGGTCAAAAGTGATGAATTAAAACAGTAGGACTATAGTCCATTTCTTTTAGCGAGTCATATTTGCACCGACTCGCAACGGTGCCCTTTTAGCTCGGAAAAGTTTCCTGGTCGCTGATTGGTTAGAATTATCTTGTCCAACCAATCAGCGATCAGGAAACTTTTCAGAGCGAAAAGAGCACCGCTGCGAGTCGGTGCAAATATGACTCGCTAAAAGAAATGGACTATATTATGATTATAAAACATTACAACCTTTTGGTAAAAAATGATGAATTAAAACAGTATGACTATAGTCCATTTCTTTTAGCGAGTCATATTTGCACCGACTCGTAACGGTGCCCTTTTAGCTCGGAAAAGTTTCCTGGTCGCTGATTGGTTAGAATTATCTTGT
>NC_090736.1:149761299-149768799 GCF_036898095.1 Palaemon carinicauda | reverse complement strand
CATCTCCCCATCTCCTTCCCCTTTGTTCTCCCCTCCCCTTTACCCTTTCCTTCCGTTCCCCATCTCCTTCCCCTTACCTTTCCCTTTCCTCTGCCCGCCCCTTTACCCTTCCCCATGCCCTTCCCCATCTCCCCATCTCCTTCCCCTTTGTTCTCCCCTCCCCTTTACCCTTTCCTTCCGTTCCCCATCTCCTTCCCCTTACCTTTCCCTTTCCTCTCCCCTCCCCTTTACCCTTCCCCATGCCCTTCCCCATCTCCCCATCTCCTTCCCCTTTGTTCTCCCCTCCCCTTTACCCTTTCCTTCCGTTCCCCATCTCCTTCCCCTTACCTTTCCCTTTCCTCTCCCCTCCCCTTTACCCTTCCCCATGCCCTTCCCCATCTCCCCATCTCCTTCCCCTTTGTTCTCCCCTCCCCTTTACCCTTTCCTTCCGTTCCCCATCTCCTTCCCCTTACCTTTCCCTTTCCTCTGCCCGCCCCTTTACCCTTCCCCATGCCCTTCCCCATCTCCCCATCTCCTTCCCCTTTGTTCTCCCCTCCCCTTTACCCTTTCCTTCCGTTCCCCATCTCCTTCCCCTTACCTTTCCCTTTCCTCTGCCCGCCCCTTTACCCTTCCCCATGCCCTTCCCCATCTCCCCATCTCCTTCCCCTTTGTTCTCCCCTCCCCTTTACCCTTTCCTTCCGTTCCCCATCTCCTTCCCCTTACCTTTCCCTTTCCTCTCCCCTCCCCTTTACCCTTCCCCATGCCCTTCCCCATCTCCCCATCTCCTTCCCCTTTGTTCTCCCCTCCCCTTTACCCTTTCCTTCCGTTCCCCATCTCCTTCCCCTTACCTTTCCCTTTCCTCTGCCCGCCCCTTTACCCTTCCCCATGCCCTTCCCCATCTCCCCATCTCCTTCCCCTTTGTTCTCCCCTCCCCTTTACCCTTTCCTTCCGTTCCCCATCTCCTTCCCCTTACCTTTCCCTTTCCTCTGCCCTCCCCTTTACCCTTCCCCATGCCCTTCCCCATCTCCCCATCTCCTTCCCCTTTGTTCTCCCCTCCCCTTTACCCTTTCCTTCCGTTCCCCATCTCCTTCCCCTTACCTTTCCCTTTCCTCTCCCCTCCCCTTTACCCTTCCCCATGCCCTTCCCCATCTCCCCATCTCCTTCCCCTTTGTTCTCCCCTCCCCTTTACCCTTTCCTTCCGTTCCCCATCTCCTTCCCCTTACCTTTCCCTTTCCTCTCCCCTCCCCTTTACCCTTCCCCATGCCCTTCCCCATCTCCCCATCTCCTTCCCCTTTGTTCTCCCCTCCCCTTTACCCTTTCCTTCCGTTCCCCATCTCCTTCCCCTTACCTTTCCCTTTCCTCTCCCCTCCCCTTTACCCTTCCCCATGCCCTTCCCCATCTCCCCATCTCCTTCCCCTTTGTTCTCCCCTCCCCTTTACCCTTTCCTTCCGTTCCCCATCTCCTTCCCCTTACCTTTCCCTTTCCTCTGCCCGCCCCTTTACCCTTCCCCATGCCCTTCCCCATCTCCCCATCTCCTTCCCCTTTGTTCTCCCCTCCCCTTTACCCTTTCCTTCCGTTCCCCATCTCCTTCCCCTTACCTTTCCCTTTCCTCTGCCCGCCCCTTTACCCTTCCCCATGCCCTTCCCCATCTCCCCATCTCCTTCCCCTTTGTTCTCCCCTCCCCTTTACCCTTTCCTTCCGTTCCCCATCTCCTTCCCCTTACCTTTCCCTTTCCTCTCCCCTCCCCTTTACCCTTCCCCATGCCCTTCCCCATCTCCCCATCTCCTTCCCCTTTGTTCTCCCCTCCCCTTTACCCTTTCCTTCCGTTCCCCATCTCCTTCCCCTTACCTTTCCCTTTCCTCTGCCCGCCCCTTTACCCTTCCCCATGCCCTTCCCCATCTCCCCATCTCCTTCCCCTTTGTTCTCCCCTCCCCTTTACCCTTTCCTTCCGTTCCCCATCTCCTTCCCCTTACCTTTCCCTTTCCTCTGCCCTCCCCTTTACCCTTCCCCATGCCCTTCCCCATCTCCCCATCTCCTTCCCCTTTGTTCTCCCCTCCCCTTTACCCTTTCCTTCCGTTCCCCATCTCCTTCCCCTTACCTTTCCCTTTCCTCTCCCCTCCCCTTTACCCTTCCCCATGCCCTTCCCCATCTCCCCATCTCCTTCCCCTTTGTTCTCCCCTCCCCTTTACCCTTTCCTTCCGTTCCCCATCTCCTTCCCCTTACCTTTCCCTTTCCTCTCCCCTCCCCTTTACCCTTCCCCATGCCCTTCCCCATCTCCCCATCTCCTTCCCCTTTGTTCTCCCCTCCCCTTTACCCTTTCCTTCCGTTCCCCATCTCCTTCCCCTTACCTTTCCCTTTCCTCTGCCCGCCCCTTTACCCTTCCCCATGCCCTTCCCCATCTCCCCATCTCCTTCCCCTTTGTTCTCCCCTCCCCTTTACCCTTTCCTTCCGTTCCCCATCTCCTTCCCCTTACCTTTCCCTTTCCTCTGCCCGCCCCTTTACCCTTCCCCATGCCCTTCCCCATCTCCCCATCTCCTTCCCCTTTGTTCTCCCCTCCCCTTTACCCTTTCCTTCCGTTCCCCATCTCCTTCCCCTTACCTTTCCCTTTCCTCTCCCCTCCCCTTTACCCTTCCCCATGCCCTTCCCCATCTCCCCATCTCCTTCCCCTTTGTTCTCCCCCTCCCCTTTACCCTTTCCTTCCGTTCCCCATCTCCTTCCCCTTACCTTTCCCTTTCCTCTGCCCGCCCCTTTACCCTTCCCCATGCCCTTCCCCATCTCCCCATCTCCTTCCCCTTTGTTCTCCCCTCCCCTTTACCCTTTCCTTCCGTTCCCCATCTCCTTCCCCTTACCTTTCCCTTTCCTCTCCCCTCCCCTTTACCCTTCCCCATGCCCTTCCCCATCTCCCCATCTCCTTCCCCTTTGTTCTCCCCTCCCCTTTACCCTTTCCTTCCGTTCCCCATCTCCTTCCCCTTACCTTTCCCTTTCCTCTGCCCGCCCCTTTACCCTTCCCCATGCCCTTCCCCATCTCCCCATCTCCTTCCCCTTTGTTCTCCCCTCCCCTTTACCCTTTCCTTCCGTTCCCCATCTCCTTCCCCTTACCTTTCCCTTTCCTCTGCCCGCCCCTTTACCCTTCCCCATGCCCTTCCCCATCTCCCCATCTCCTTCCCCTTTGTTCTCCCCTCCCCTTTACCCTTTCCTTCCGTTCCCCATCTCCTTCCCCTTACCTTTCCCTTTCCTCTGCCCGCCCCTTTACCCTTCCCCATGCCCTTCCCCATCTCCCCATCTCCTTCCCCTTTGTTCTCCCCTCCCCTTTACCCTTTCCTTCCGTTCCCCATCTCCTTCCCCTTACCTTTCCCTTTCCTCTGCCCGCCCCTTTACCCTTCCCCATGCCCTTCCCCATCTCCCCATCTCCTTCCCCTTTGTTCTCCCCTCCCCTTTACCCTTTCCTTCCGTTCCCCATCTCCTTCCCCTTACCTTTCCCTTTCCTCTCCCCTCCCCTTTACCCTTCCCCATGCCCTTCCCCATCTCCCCATCTCCTTCCCCTTTGTTCTCCCCTCCCCTTTACCCTTTCCTTCCGTTCCCCATCTCCTTCCCCTTACCTTTCCCTTTCCTCTCCCCTCCCCTTTACCCTTCCCCATGCCCTTCCCCATCTCCCCATCTCCTTCCCCTTTGTTCTCCCCTCCCCTTTACCCTTTCCTTCCGTTCCCCATCTCCTTCCCCTTACCTTTCCCTTTCCTCTGCCCGCCCCTTTACCCTTCCCCATGCCCTTCCCCATCTCCCCATCTCCTTCTCCTTTGTTCTCCCCTCCCCTTTACCCTTTCCTTCCGTTCCCCATCTCCTTCCCCTTACCTTTCCCTTTCCTCTGCCCGCCCCTTTACCCTTCCCCATGCCCTTCCCCATCTCCCCATCTCCTTCCCCTTTGTTCTCCCCTCCCCTTTACCCTTTCCTTCCGTTCCCCATCTCCTTCCCCTTACCTTTCCCTTTCCTCTGCCCGCCCCTTTACCCTTCCCTCTCTGCCCGCCCCTTTACCCTTCCCTTGCCCATCTTTTCTTCCTCTTACCTTTCCCCCTCCCACCTTCCCTCCCATCACCTCCCCTCTCTCCCTCTTTTCCTTCCCCTTCCCCCAGGAAAACTGACGATGCCTGCGCGGTGGTAAACACGAAGGTCCTCTATCTCCTCTGATTGAGTCTCGTTCCGGAAGGTTTATGGAAGCGCCTCAAAAGGAGCGTCAAAAGGCCAGGTTTCCGCTCGATCGGTCATATTAAAAGTCTACGATGGATTATGCCTGACGAAAAAGAAAAAGTACACTCCTCTCCCTTCCCCTTTCCTTTCCCCCTATCTCCCTCCCCTCTCTCATAGAGGGAGGAAAAGGTCATTGGAGCTCCTACGCCCTAAATATGAAGCGTGAAAGGGCGCGTCGAGTCGAGAAGAATAAATGACTGTCTAAGAGGAGGACGAAGGAGAAGAGCATCCCTTCGAATTATGTGCCAGATATTTTTTCTTTGGTTTTGCTGATAGGCGAATAAAGGTGATTTGCCACTAAGCTTCTTCTTCTTCCCCAACGTTATGCCTACATTAAAGGGTCGGTTGCCTGATGCGCCCTCTCCAATGCCTTCTATCAAAGGCAACCTCTTCCACTAAACCTCTTCTCTCCATATCATCCTTCACCTTATACTGCCATTTCATTCTCTGTCTCCCTCTTGATCTTCTCCCCACACAGGTTCCTCCTAAGCCCCCCCCCCCCCCCATTCCATCCCCACCATCCAACCCCAACACGTGTCTACACTATCTCAGACGTGACACTCTTATTACTTCCGGCAAGGAAGTTGAAAGGAGGTTATGTTTTTACCCCTGTTTGTGTGTTTGTTTATGAACATTTTCCTGGCCACAATTTTAATCTTAGAGTAATGAAACTTGCAGGGATTAACCATTTTGTAAAAAGCTAGAAATGTTAAAATTTTGGAAGGTCAGGGTCCAAGGTTAAGGTCACTATCGAGCAAAATGTCCAATTAACATAATCAGCCATAAGTCTGGACGTGGTTATCACAGAGACTTCAAATTTGATTCATATTTGAGTGTATAAAAATCCACGTCAATTAATACATGTTAAAGTCGAAGGTCAGGGTCGAGTCCAAGGTTAAACAAAAGATCAAATTCCGGTCATTAACCACGCGGCCACAATTTTGATCGTAAAGTAATGAAACTTAGGGATTTTAAACTTATATATAGTGCTGAAAATGATTAAAGGCTAGTTTGTAGCGCTACGGCCAAGCGTCCTAATTTGCTTATTATCGCTCCGACTGTTATCTTGTATAGAATAAAAACGTTTGGAAATGGTCTACGGATCTTAAATATGTGCTTAAACGCACACTTTTATGTTTTTTGCCGAAAACCCTAAATTACCGGAAAATTTGTGGCTCGAGTTCTTACTCCGGCCACGAATCTTCTATCTTCTCGCTCCCGTAGTAGGTAAGGGGGGGGGGGGGGGGGGCGAAGCCCCTCTGGGTAAGGATACGGCTTTTAGCATAGGTTAGGTGGGTTTTTTAAGTTAGCTTCTCCCGCCAAAATCGTTTTTAGAACAACGGCCACAGTTCAGAATATTCCAGTTTTCTACGAACTCGATTTTAGAATGACGGCCACAGTCCACCCCACTTTATAATATTCCCATTTTCTATGAATGAAAACGGATCTGGCCGTCACCCTACAAAGGCTCCTGATTAAATTTTGGAAGGTCAAAGGTCAAGGTCATGGACGAGCAAAACGTCCATATCACGTAATCAGCCATAAGTTTGGATATCCTTGTCACAGAGACTTCAAACAGGATTCAAATTTGAGTGTATGAAAATCCACGCCATTTAATACATGATGTCAAGCTCAAGGTCGAGCAAAAGGTCGAGAAATAAGCTGCCATGGGTAAGGTCTGTGCTCTACTGAGTGTGCCTCTAGTTACCTCTGCAATCTTTACTACTCCTGCCATTCTTCTTATTTCATCATTTTCCAATTTTTCAAGAAGTGATATTCCGAGTTAGTAAAAGTTTTTGAAAACAGTAGCCCAATTCACAGATTTAATGTCCCCGATAGCCTATTAGCTGAAAAATATTAATGAAATCTCATATTAGAAATGATAATGATATTCCATGCAGTTAAAGGATTTTGAAAACAGTTACACCATTCACAAATTTAATATCCCCGATAGCCTATAAGCTGAAAAAAATTTAAACGGCAATTAGAATTGTGAAATGTCATATTAGAAATGATAAGGATATTTCATGCAGTTAATGGATTTTAAAAACAGTTGCCCAATTCACCTATTTAATATCCCCGATAGCCTATAAGCTGAAAAAAATTTTAAACGGCAACTAGAATTGTGAAATGTCATATTAGAAATGATAATGACATTTCATGCAGTTAAAGGATTTTAAAAACAGTTGTCCATTTCACAAATTTAATATCCCCATTGGCCAAACAGCTGAATAATTTCCGACTAATTGGGTGGTCGAATTAGTGATATCAACTGCAATTGTAGAGCTCAATTGTGTAGTGATTAAATTACCGAAAGCAATTTTCGAAGCGATTGGAATACTTTTAAGCTGGCGATTGAATTCAACCAGCCATCAGAGAATCTTCATTGAAGTCACAGGTAATTCAAAGGTGGATTAGAGGATAATTACTAATCCAACTCTGGGTGCGAAAGTTTCTTTTTTCAGGATTAAGAGAGAAAGGGAATCGGATAAAGAGGAGAATTTGAGAGAAAGGGAATCGGATAAAGAGGAGAATTTGAGAGAAAGGGAATCGGATAAAGAGAAGAATTTGAGAGAAAGGGAATCGGATAAAGAGGAGAATTTGAGAGAAAGGGAATCGGATAAAGAGGAGAATTTGAGAGAAAGGGAATCGGATAAAGAGGAGAATTTGGGAGAAAGGGAATCGGATAAAGAGGAGAATTTGGGAGAAAGGGAATCGGATAAAGAGGAGAATTTGGGAGAAAGGGAATCGGATAAAGAGGAGTATTTGGGAGAAAGGGAATCGGAAAAAGAGAATTTGAGAGAAAGGGAATCGGATAAAGAGGAGAATTTGAGAGAAAGGGAATCGGATAAAGAGGAGAATTTGAGAGAAAGAGAATCGGATAAAGAGGAGAATTTGAGAGAAAGGGAATCGGATAAAGAGGAGAATTTGAGGGAAAGGGAATTGGATAAAGAGGAGAATTTGAGAGAAAGGGAATCGGATAAAGAGGAGAATTTGAGGGAAAGGGAATTGGATAAAGAGGAGAATTTGAGAGAAAGGGAATCGGATAAAGAGGAGAATTTCATAGAAAGGGAATCGGATAAAGAGGAGAATTTCAGAGAAAGGGAATCGGATAAAGAGGAGAATTTCAGAGAAAGGGAATCAGATAAAGAGGAGAATTTGAGAGAAAGGGAATCGGATAAAGAGGTGAATTTGAGAGAAAGGGAATCGGATAAAGAGGAGAATTTGAGAGAAAGGGAATCGGATAAAGAGGAGAATTTGAGAGAAAGGGAATCGGAT
>NC_090736.1:149741299-149756299 GCF_036898095.1 Palaemon carinicauda | reverse complement strand
AGCGGTGTACTGTAGTTACTACCTCTGGTTGGCTACTTGTTACACTCACTTTAAGCCTTTTACTGTACCTCCCTCCTTCCCCAACAATTGTTTCTAAATGACCTTCCAGGTCACAATGATTCCATAAATTATCATATACTTACACACCCCCAGGAAGATGTCTGAAATACCTTTTAGCCCTAGTTATTAGTAGAGAAAGTACTTTAGCTAACTGAAGGTAGTAGGTTGGCTAGGGCATCAGCCACCCGTTGAGATACTACCCCTAGAGAGTTATGATGTCCTTTGACTGGCCAGACCGTACTACATTGGATCCTTCTCTCTGGTTGCAGTTCATTTTCCATTTGCGTAGACATACACCGAATAGTCTGGCCTATTCTTTACATATTCTCCTGTGTACTCATACACCTGACAATACGAAGATTACCAAACAATTCTTTTTCTCTTAAAGGGTTAACTACTGCACTGTGATTGTTCAGTGGACACTTTCCTCTTGGTATGGGTGGAAGACTCTTTAGCTATGGTAAGCAGCTCTTCTAGGAGAAGGACACTCCAAAATCAAACCATTGTTCTCTAGTCTTGGGTAGTGCCATAGCCTCTGTACCATGGTCTTCAGCTATTTTGGGTTAGGGTTCTCTTGCTTGAGATGATTTTTCAGTGAAAACGCAGAGAGACAATCAATGGCTCTTACAGGGAAATATAGCCCTGTGAGTCACAGTGAAAAAAAAATATACATAAAAAATGTCTGGATGCATTTCTACCCGTTAAGCTTATTAGGCTTGTCATCCCATTGCCTCTCATAAGGTCTGTTGCAAGTTTAAGTAACGAACGGTTCCTTTTTTAAAGGGAATGGATGTTAACATAGCACTTGGCCCACCTCAAATATCCATCTTTTGAATGTCTTTTACTAAGAAACTTGGATCTCTAAGCCATGTCCATTTATCCGGTCTTGGGGAAGTGTAAGCTTATAAACTTAGCAGAGCTTAAGAAAACCTTTATGGTTTCATTAAATTGAAGCTAAAAATCGCATCATGTAGAATAAAAAAATCTATTATTAATGCCAACAAGGTATCAATGGCGTTACCAGAATGTCTGGCAAACTGTCCAAACATTACAGTTCAGCTGATGTGAAATGGTCTTTGCAAACAGCGTGGATGGAAGAGTCTTTATTTTGATTTTATATAAATTTTAGAGTGAAATTTTAAATATAACTTTGATATCAATTCAAAGTATGTGTATTCACTTGGAGCCAGTAAATTATTCACGATTTACAGAGTGATTGACGTATGCTGAAAAGTATTTTGTATCCAAAGTGGCAGAAATATATTGCAGTATTCAGTATTAATCCAATGGCTATCAGAAAAACATATGTAAAATAAAGAACAATCAGATCAAACTATATTTAAGGAAGGAATTATTCGTTCCTTTTAAACAGATGATGAAAGACATAAAAAAAAATCCGTTTATTGCGTCCGCTGTTGATATTTCGTGCGCGTCCGATTTCACTACAAAAGAATGAAGAATTTATCATCCAGGAATCGACGAAAGTATGGAAATTATGGATCTTTGAACCTTATGCCATGCACGCACAAGGGTCAGATTGTCTTGGCGGCTTCATCTCATCATCATCTTTGGATTGCGAAATTATACAGCGTCGTCCTTCAGAAAGGGAGCGAAGGGCCAACTTTCTGTCGCATTTATTCAGAGTCTATTTGCATGAGCTTCGTATAAATAGGGTACTTTAAGGTGGCTGTTCGAAATGCTCTAAATGGGTTTACATACATATACACACTTATTTATGAATATGTATATGTATATATATATATATATATATATATGTATATATATAATATGTGTGTATGTATGTGTATATATATACATATATGTATATATATCTGTGTGTATATATTTATACACACACATATATATATATGTATATATATATATATATATATATATCTATATATATATATATATATATATCTATATATATATATCTATATATATATATATATCTATGTATATCTATATATATCTATATATATATATATATATATATCTATATATATATATATATGTATATCTATATATATCTATATATATGTATATCTATATATATATATATATATATGTGTGTGTGTGTGTGTGTATGTATGTGTATATATATACATATATGTGTATATATGTGTATGTATATATTTATACACACACACACACACATATATATATATATATATATATGTGTGTGTGTGTGTGTGTGTGTGTGTGTGTAATACACATGAAAATATTATTTCAATTTAGGATGAAATAAAAATCACTCTCCAATCATCCAGTCGTTACCGAATACAGGATAACACCCAGATCGGGAAAGTTCCACGCAAACAGCCATTCCATGCACGCACCTTCGCTTCCAGGTTGTCAAAACTCTCCTCACTTTATGTATGTTCCGCCCACTATGGCCGAGCGCTTTAAGATACGATTGCTTATTGTGTCTCTGTGTATTTATATAACGGCAGAGAATATCGCCTTTAAATGCTCATGTCTACACCCACTTCAACCCCCCCCCCCCTTTCAATAAATGCCCCCCCCCCCCCCCCCCCGATCCCTTTTGGCTGTTTCGCTCCGAACACGACAACGAAAATACTATTGTTTTATTCCCGGAATCTTTCGCACCTCGCTTCTCATGAGACTTATCAGCGATTATTTCTCTCTCTCTCTCTCTCTCTCTCTCTCTCTCTCTCTCTCTCTCTCTCTCTAAAACTACGAAAAGACGATATTTATACAGGGCATGCAGGAGCAGGAAGGAGCATTAGTAAACGTTTCCTGCAATCAGACTTTGGTCCATTGTGAAGAACATTTTCTTGACAGCAATGCAGTGAAGAGTTAAATACGAGATTCAACTAAATTATTTGAATAAAGAGCAATTTGATGAAAAAAAAATCCGAGTATAAACTCGAAAACGTTAATTATTTTGGGTGTAGTTAGACAAACACTATCACAAGACTGCTTTATACCTACAACTTGGACAAATTTGATCACTATACTAATTCACAGGAAGGGAGGCACAAAAGACCTGAAAAATTACAGCCCAATAAGTGTACCCTTCGCAATAGTCTTGGGTAGTGTCATAGCCTCTGTTCCATGGTCTTCCACTGTCCTTGGGTAGAGTTCTCTTGCTTGACGGTACACTCGGGCACACTATTCTATCTAAATATTCTTCTTCTTGTTTTGTAGAATTTTTTATAGTTTATGTAGGAAATATTATTTCAATGTTGTTCTTAAGATATTTTGTTTTTCCTTTTTTCATTTCCTCATCGGGCTATTTTCCCTGTTGGGGCCCCTGGGCTTATAGCATCCTGCTTTTCCAACTAGGGTTGTAGCTTAGCAAGTAATAATACTAATGATAATAATAGATAAAATATTTACAAAGATCATATTAGCCAAAATAGAAGGGAAGCTAGACTTTAAACAACCAATAGAGATGGCAGGCTTTAGAAGTCGGTATTCAACAACTGACCTTATCCATATTATTAACCACCTGAAGGAAAAATCAACAATGATAACCCCTTTGTATGCAATTTATAGGCTATGAAAAAGCCTTTGATTCTGTCAAAACCTCTTTGTTTTCATTGTAAATTATCTTAGTTGTACTCGTACTCATTTTCAGTCCTATATTTCTATTTTGTCTATTATTATTATTATTATTATTATTATTATTATTATTATTATTATTATTATTATTATTATTATTATTATTATTATTATCCAAGCTACAACCCTAGTTGGAAAAGCACGGTGCTATTAGCCCAGGGGCCCCAACAGGGAAAAATAGCTCTTCTAACATCTTTTGCAATTGCTCTCTCGATTGAATAGACGGAACCACGTCATCTGTAAATCCTAAATTGTTAAGGTATTCCCCAAATGAACAACAGGTAAGAATTGCTTGACCAAACGTTCTTTGTCAAAGCCCCAAGTCACAGGCGTCGCCCTCTTCACACATCATCTCTTCTAAATTAAATTGCCAGGTTTTCCAAATGAGAAAAGGCCAACGTCTCATCATCTGCAGCTTTAAAGGGCCAACCTAATAGTAGAAAAAGGCCTAAAATATAGCATTTAAGGTTAACCAATTTCAAAGAGGCCAAATCTAAATTGCCAGGTTTTCCAAATAAGAAAAGGCCAACGTCTCATCATCTGCAGCTTTAAAGGGGCAACCTAATAGTAGAAAAAAAGGCTAAAAATATAGCATTTAAGGTTACCCAATTTCAAAGAGGCCAAATCTAAATTGCCAGGTTTTCCAAACGAGAAAAGGCCAACGTCTCATCATCTGCAGCTTTAAAGGGCCAACCTAATAGTAGAAAAAGGCCAAAAATATAGCATTTAAGGTTAATCAATTTCAATAAGGTCAAATCTAGGTATCTAGCACGAAAAAAAGGCCAAATTTGGAGTTTTTTGGCCCGAAAAAGCACAACCTGGCAACCCGGTTCCGAAAGTTCCTTGAAACACTTCCTTTTAAAACTTACCTCTTCAAGCAATCCTCCTCGAAGCCCCGGTCAATCGGCGGATAAATCCCCTTCTCGATTTCTCGGTCACATCCCAACCAGAGTCCTCTTCCCCTCCCCTACCCCCATTTCCCCTTCCTAAGTCGGCGGAATTGCTTCCCGAATCCGCCTTCTCTCCTTTTCCCGAGATTTTCTCGATCTACGTTTCCTCAACTTTTCAGCTTCGTCAAAAAACACTGTATTTTGTGGCAAAGACTCTGAATGTAGTCGGCAAAGTTCTCCGTTTTGTGAAACATACTTAGAAAGTTTTTGCAAGAGCTCGCGTCGAGAGAGAGAGAGAGAGAGAGAGAGAGAGAGAGAGAGAGAGAGAGAGAGAGAGAGGCCTGGTTATTTCTATACTTGTATTCTGACCAGAATTCGTCCACTGTGATATTTATGTTGTCTGTGTCTTAGTTGCCTTGAGTCAGTTTCTTCCAAGCAGAGTGAAAAAAAAATTGATAGTGAATTTTCATGGTAGGTTTTACAGTTTCATTGACGGAACATGGGGACATAAGTAGGCCACTCATTGCAGTTGGCAAAATGGGGGTGTTCGGGGGGTGGGGGGTGGAGACTGATTCGAAAATGATATTATTGAAACCTTACTATTACAAGTAACAGTTTAGCTACCAAGGGCAACGTATCTCAAAGTTATAAATCAATCTAATGGAATAATTAAGGCCTGGGATATATATATATATATATATATATATATATATATATATATATATATATATATATATATCTAACCCTTATCATCAACCGTTGCTAGTCCACTGCTAGACAAAGGCCTGAGACATCTCTCACTCGCGTCTGTTTATGGTCTTTCTATGTCATTCTCTACCCGTAAATTTCTTACCTCTCCAATCCATCGTCTTCTCTTCCATACCTTGCTTAGTTTTCAATCTATAAGGACTCATTCTGTTATTCTTTTTGTCTGTCTGATATCTGTAATTCTCATTATATGTCCTATCCTATTAATTTTTCCCTCGTCCTGTGAAAACACTTACTGTCTGTCCTAAGTACATACTTGTATATTCGTGTTATGCCCTTCTTATAATCACCAATGATGTACCGAAATCCCTTGACTGTGGTCAAGAAGTTCTTGATTTTAGTGCTGCCTTTGACCGTGGGTCTTTTCTTACCATCATTATTAAACTTTTTAGTAATAGACTGTAAAGAGTTATTGTTGATGTGCAAATAGTGTGTATAGGTATTTGATATCTGGTACTCCTCAGGGTAACGTTCTTGGGCCATTAATTTTCAAACTATGGTTTGGCTTAGAAACCCTGCTCATTGCATGTGCAGATGATGCTACTCTCTTTGCTTCAACTCCATCTCTTGAATGTAGTTCTTGGGTTGTGGAATTAGACCATGGTACAAATGTGGAGCATGAAGTTGAGTCCTAACAAAACTCAAAGTATGATTGTAAGTGGGTTGACGACAGTTGTTCCTTAACATTCAAATCGCAGCATTAATAATTTTTCTTTAATTCTGTGAAAATTTCATGTTTTAGTTGTGATTTTTTATTGGAAGTTTACTTTTGAGACACATTGGTTGCCGTCTCTTCATCAGTTGCACAAAAATTGGCTTATATAGAAAGTCTTTTAAGAGTTACGATGGTCAGTTTCCGAGCATTGCTCTTTTGTCTGGTCTTCAGCTGCTGAATCACATCTTTGATTTGATGGACAAGAACTTGCGATCTATTAAATCTCTTATTCTTGATAATATCTAGCACCGTCATTCGGTTAGTACTTTATGCATGTTGCATAAGATTTTTCATAACTCTGACCATCCTTTGCATTCTGATATTCCCAGGCAATCTGATCCTACTTGTAATACTAGGTATTACTATCTATAACCAGGCTGTGTAATTTTTTTTCATGTTGAATAGGCTGAAAAAAAGGCTCTCTCTATATTTTGTATAAGAAAGATTCATTTTAATGTTCTAACTGCTCTTACGATATTTTATGTTAATTCATTACTTTTCTTATAGCTTTATTTCTTTATTTCATTTCCTCACTGGGCTATTTTTCCATGTTGGAGCCCTTGGGATTATAGCATCCTGGTTTTCCATCTAGGGTTATACCTTAGTTATTAATAATAATAGTGATAATAATGATAACAATTTACAATCTCTGGAGGTTCGTCCATAACCCTTATTTATTATCTCTGCATTTTCATCGAACATTATCTTAGTTTTACTCATATTCATTTTCAGTCCTACATTTCTGTTTTCTCTACTCAAATCTTCTATCATCTTTTGCAATTTCTCCCTTGATTCACAAAATATAAATATGTCATCTGAAAATCTTAAGTTGTTAAGATTATCTCCATTGATGTTAATCCCTATATTTTCCCAATATAGATTTTTAAAATATTTTAGTCACACTGTGAATAATGTACGAGAGATGGGGACTCCCTGTCTCACTCTTTTCTCATTTTATTTTTTAAATTTTAGGATTGTAATTCCCATATAGATATCTTCAAGTGTTCTAACATAAGAGTCATCTATTATTATTATTATTATTATTATTATTATTATTATTATTATTATTATTAGCCAAGCTACAACCCTAGTCAGAAAAGCAAGATGCTATAATCCCAAGGGCCCCAACAGGGAAAATAGCCCAGTGAGGAAAGGAAATAAGGGAATAAATAATCGATATGAGAGAAAATCAATTAAAAATATTTTAAAAACGGTAACAACATCAAAACAGTTATGTCATGTATAAACTATAAAAAGACTTATGGCAGCCTGTTCAACATAAAACCATTAGTTGCAAAGTTGTACTTTTAAAGTTCTACTGATTCAACTACTCGGTTAGGAAGATCATTCCACAACTTGGTCACAGCTGGAATAAAACTTCTAGAATACTGCGTAGTATAGAGCCTCATGATGGAGGAGGCCTGAATATTAGAATTAACTGCATGCCTAGTTTTACCAACAGGATGGAACTTACCAGAAAGATCTGAATGTAAAGGATGACCAGTATTATGAAAAATCTTATACAGCATGCATAATGAACTTATTGAACGACGGTGCCAAAGATTAATATCTAGATCAGGAATAAGAAATTTAATAGACCGTAAGTTGAGACGAGAATCAGCACACGAAGACCAGACAGGAGAACAATACTCGAAACAAGGTACAATGAAAGAATTAAAACAATTCTTCAGAAAAGATAGATCATCGAAAATCTTAAAAGACTTCCTCAATAAACCAATTTTTGTGCAATTGAAGAAGACACAGACCTTATATGGTTCTCAAAAGTAGATTTGCTGTCGAGAATCACACCTAATATTTTAAGAGAGTCATACAAAGTTAAAGAAACATTATCAATGCTGAGATCCAGATGTTTAGGAGCCACTGTCCTTGACCTACCTATAATCATACTTTGAGTTTTGTTAGGATTCCACTTCATACCCCATAATTTCTCCATGCACAAACTTTACCTAGATCTCTATTAAGGGATTCAGCAACCCCAGATCTACGTTCAGGAGATGGAATTGATGCAAAGAGAGTAGCATATGCAACAAGCCTGTTTTCTAGGCCAAACTACATGTCATGTCTATATAATATGAAAGTAATGAGCCAAGAACACTAACCTTTGGAACACCAGGTAACACATTTTTATAATCTTTAGGGTGTCCATCAACAACAACTCTATGAGATTTATTATTAGAAATTCAATAATAATGCTAAGAAATGACCCTCCCACTCCCAACTGTTTGAGTTTGAAAATAAGGGCCTCATGATTAACACGGTCAAAGGCAGCACGAAAATCAAGGCCAGTCATATGAACTTCCTGACCACAGTCAAGGGATTTCTGCACAGCATTGGAGATTGTAAGAAGGGCATCACATTCTCCAAGGCCTTTACAAAAACCCAATTGCAAACCAGGGAACATATGATTATCTTCAGCAAACCTAATAAAATGTTTTGCCAGAAGATATTCAAAAACTTTAGATAATACGGGAGTTATGTAATTTTGGCGGTAATCAGTTGAAATTTAGCTATCACAAACACATTTACATTGTGGAGTAACATTACCATTTCTCCTACAATTGTTAAAAGTTCTTCTCCTTGCTAATTTGTGGAAAATAACAGATAACTTTGAAGCTAAGAAATCTGCAGTCCTTATAAAAAAACAAAGGAAAAATACCATTTGGTTCTACACCTCCATAAGCATCATGGTCTATCAACCAAGCTTTAATTTTACGAGATCGAAAAGGTAAACTAGTTATTTTAGCCTCGGGTAAACAAGAATGAGGAAGTTCGAGTCTCTCATTACTCTGTTTACTGTCAAACACATCAGCCAAAAGGGTTGCCTTTTCCTTTGGACAGTAAGTGACAGAGCAACCTGGTTTAAGTAAAGGAGGAACTGTTGCATCTACACCAAAGAGTGCAGATTTAAGGGTAGTCCACTACTTATGTTCCTGGGATGTACCAGAAAAGGTTTCTTTTTTGGTTAGATTGTATTCCTTTTCAGTTGAAGCATAAACTTTCTGAACAAAAGCTCTAAGCTGAGTATAGTTATTCCAGGTCAAATCTGAACTGTGACGCTTCCAAAGATGATAGCCCTCCTCCATCTCCAAATAAGCACGTAGACAGTCATCATTAAACCACGGTTTGTCCTTCACTTGGTGCGGGAAGGGATACGCCTATCAATTATGTTGTCAAGAGTCTCATTCAAAGGGACATCAGGATCAACACTACTATACAATTCTGCCCAATTCAAGCACAAAAGATCATGCAAAAACCTATTCCAGTCTCCTTGAGATTTCCTATAAATCTTTCATAAGTATGATACATCAGGGACAGGCTGCTCAGTCTTCACTTCTAATGAAATTAAGGCAGAATCAGATGTCCCGACTGGAGAACCAACCTTACTTATTATAACGCCAAGGGAGTCAATGTATACGAGGTCCAACCAGTTACCAGACCTATGAGTAGCTTCACTTATGATTTGCTCACAGCCTGATTCAGAGGCAAAGTCTAAAGTTCTTAAGCCATGACGATCGGTAGGAGAAACAGAACTTAACCGCTTCCTATGGTGAGCATTAAAATCCTCTTGTATCTTAGCCGTATTGGTAAAAAGACAATCGAAGATAGAATCATCCATGTCTGGATAATGGTAGATCGAACACAAATAGAAGTTGTTATGCCTGCCACCAACTTTTATTACCTGAATCTCATGACATCCACATTCATAGCAGGACTCATGAGAAGCAGGGTACTCAGTTCTAATTTACCACAACATTCCCCTGGCCCTAGTGATGGCATCACGTTACAACATTATTAGCTTCTTAAAACCAGTTATAAGGAGCTCAGAGGAGTGCCTCATATTAGAAACCAAAGTTTCTGAGCACAAAAGAATATCATACTGTCTGGAAGCAACTGTAAGGTCTGAAATATTTGAATTAAGACCTCGAATATTGCAATACAGTAGATGACATTGACGAAATCTAGGACGTACTGGTCCCGGATTTCGTTCAATGTCTCCAGACAGCATAAGAATTAATGGTAATAAAAAAGAAACATAGTACTTAAAAACTAAATTACCAAGAATCATAACAAAAACAATATGTACTAAAATATAAAAAAAGTGATTGATCAAATCCATAGACCATAGAAAGAAAATTCGGAAAAACTGGTCAACATGGAGGAGCCAATACACCCTGCAAGGCTAAATACCCTCCAGGATAGCCACTTCAACTGAAGGGAGGACAGTAGGAAAGGTTTTGAGAACTGAAAAGCAATCAGATAAGGAAAGGACAACCTCTTGTTCCTTGTCATTGAAGGGTTTTCTCCTAGGATTTAAGTGCCATACATAGTTGTTTGGTATACTTTGTTGAATTATCCATCAGCCTATTAATTACATGGATATGGTCAGCTGTTGAATACATGCTTGTAAAATATGGCCTCTCTTGCTTGATTAAACTCTAGCTGTCATTCTATTCTGCATAATATGATCTTCGTAAATGTTTTATATATTACTGAAAGTAAACGTATTGGCTGGTAATTTTTCAGGTTTTTTGTGTCTCCCTTTTTGTGAATTAGTATAATGATTAAGGTTTTCCAAGCTGTAGGTATAGAGCATTCTTGCAGATATTATATATACAGTCCAGCAAGTTTTAATGTTATGAAATATCCTCCATCGACTATTAAATCAATTGTTAAGCTATCTTCTTCTGCTGATTTTCCTCTTTTCATGCCTTTTAATGCTCTCTTTACTTCTTCAACTGTTACTTTTTGTACTGGTTCAGGTGTTTCATAATGTATATTAGCAAAATCAGTTTCTAATATCAATGTTGTATTGCACTGTTTATAAATCCTGTGCAATTAACAGAATAGGTCCCTTGAATATGGATTGACGACCTAAGATAATTTGTGTGTATAGACTGGCATAGAAAGACCATAAACAAACGAAAGTGGAAGGACATATCTAATGCATTTTTCCTGCAGCGGACGAGGAACTGCTCTTAATGACGATGATGCTACATGGTATAACTCAAGATTAGAATACAATGGTATGATTTTGGAGTATCCTTCTTCTAGAACAACTAGTTACCATAGCTGAAGAATCATACCCTTACCAAGAGGAAAGCAGCCACTGAACAATTACAGTACAGTAGTTAACCTCTTGAAGGAAGAAGTGGTAGGTGATGTCAGTGTTGTCAGGCGTTTGAAGACAGAGGAGACCGGGAGAGAAGAGACCAGACTATTTGGTGTATGTATAGGCAAAAGAAAAATGAGCTGTGACCACAGATAGGGATCCAATGTAGTACTGTTTGGCTAGTCAAAAGACCCAATTACTCTCCAGCATTATATGCCAATATATAGAGTATTGCTAACTTCGATTCCTTGTTCTAAGTACTATGTAATAAAAACCGTTCAATAGATGAAAAGTTTGTCTAGAGAACTTGCCAGCCCCAGTTGGCAGGGCTTTCAATATGCATTTTGCACACTGTTCTCTGGCCCCATACGCCGGTAGCTTGGAAGGTGGACTGTTTCACATGCTGAACAAGAGATGCGCTTGTCTATGGAATGGCATCATAAAACCTTTGCTTTTGAGCAAAGAGTTCAGTCTGACTTCATCAACCTTGTCTGTCGTACTATGCTTGTCATACACAATGATGATAAATTTCTCAATGATGTTGAGATCTACACTGTCTATGGTAGGTGGGCATTGACTTAGCTTTTTAAGACAGGGCTCACTTCAGCGCAAACCTTTCATACTTGCTATGCAGTTCTCTTGCCTTTACCATGAAAGGCTTACATAACATCACAGCCAGTGAAGGGGGGAAAGAACAACATGCTACTGGATTTCCCTAGGCCCAGATTTACCACCATATCATGAATTGACAACCACCTAATGGACTGACTCTGGCCAAATTCCACCCAAATCATTTCTAAGCCTGCATCCTGAAGAATGGCAAAAACACCTACTGCAACAAAAAGAATATCTGTGTTACATGCCTTAATCAACACACACTTCATCTGTTGATTGGTTGCATGAAGAGCATGTCTGAAGATTCTGTCGTCAACTTCTTCGTGGTTGCAAGCACTTAAGCCTTCAAGGATGATGGGTTTGTTTGAAAGAGCCTGATCTCGTTAGGTCAAAACTACATTGTCAGGACACAGGGTCAGTATCTTGTCAGCTAAGAACCCGAAGAGTTCAGTCTTGTTTTTGCTGTCTTGCAGGAAGCTTTTCCAGTTGGGTGGTTGTACGTTTTTTTATTTTTTTTTTTTTTTTGTCACTTTACGTCGAGCTCTCATACCTCTCGTTAACCTCATTTCGGCCGTCAGTCTTGAAGTCCAGTAGGCATAAAAATGATGTCTGTTTGCTCATACTTTGATGAATATGTCTGGATCTTTGGAACTACATCTTCGACAGAATATTTCTGAAAGATCTTTGATGTCTTTGGAGACAATGAATATACAAGAGAGGAACCATCAATGATGATAGCATCCTATTCAGGCTGTGTCAGGAGAAAGGGTAGCTTCCAGAATGTTTGCAATCTGTGATTTTGATGAGAGCGGAGTTTCCCTGTGTCATTCAGTGTTGCAAGGGAAGACTGATTTTCATGCTCTAAAGAAGTTGAGCAGGTCACACTCGTAATTGGCAGGATATCAAGATCTGCGAGAACAGACAACTGTCATCTTTGATTTCCTGTTTCTTCATGTCACTGGAAACCTCAAAAAAGGTCAACTTGGTTCTTTGTAATGGGCCTTTAGAAGGAACCCTTATCACCCAGACCATTGAAAAAGTCTCTGAAAGCAACTTAATCTTTCTCAAAGTGAGTTCTTACAAGCTCAGCAGTATTGGGCTTAGCAATGGTTTTTGTGTCCAATGTGAGCAGATCTTTGGATTCTTTTAGGAAATGATTGCCCAGATCCTTCATTTCACCAAACAACTTCTGGACCTTGTTAATGAAGGACTTTTGAGACTGACTGGTTTGCTCATGCTGCCTGACATATTCATTTGCTACTTTGAGCTGAGATGTCAAATCTTACTGATTGACAGAGGTAACACTTCCTCCTGTCAGTTTTAGTAGTGCAACGCAATGAATTACTGACGATCATTTTGTGTTATACTGTTAAAAGCCAGGAGGTTGTCCTTTTACCACCCAACTATACAGAACATCAAAGCACA
Source organism: Palaemon carinicauda (assembly GCF_036898095.1). Lineage (NCBI taxonomy): Eukaryota > Metazoa > Arthropoda > Malacostraca > Decapoda > Palaemonidae > Palaemon > Palaemon carinicauda. Next base: position 149,743,107 of record NC_090736.1, on the reverse strand, counting down.
TTGAAATATGGGATACAACTAGGTTCAAGCATTTGGTGCTCTACACCAAGCCTGATCATTCATCCTTTGCCATTTAAGTCTTCCTGGAAATGATTGCCCAGGTCCTTCATTTCACTAAACAACTTCTGTACCTTCTTGATTAAGGACTTATGAGACGAATTTGTTTGATCATACTGCCTGACATATTCATTTACTACTCTGATCTGAGATGTCAACCATCCAGGTAACTAAAGCCCTGTTACCTTTGGCTCAGCTCTGCTGCCCTGGCTCATTCAGTCAATTCAGGGTCTGGTATCTTAACTAAAATACTACAACTATCTAAACTTATAGTTGAGGTATATATATATATATATGTATATATATATATACATATATATATACATATATATATATATATATATATATATATATATATATATGTATATATATATACATATATATATGTATATATATATATACATATATATATATACATATATATATATATATATATATATATATATATGTGTGTGTGTGTGTGTGTGTGTGTGTGTGTGTGTGTGTGTGTGTGTGTGTGTGTGTGTAGGGCTTATTAGATAATATTTGGGACACTAAAGTATAGTACAAACTACAGTTGGTATGCCACCACAACTTTTATTATTATTATTATTATTATTATTACTAGCTAAGTTGCAACCCTATTTAGAAAAGCAAGATGTTATAAGCCCAAGGGCTCCAACAGGGAAAAATAGCCTACTGAGGAAAGGAAATAAGGAAATAAATAGAGCCAGCACTAGAATCAACGCCATTTATAAGAACTTCCTGGCCACAATCAAGGAATTCCTGTACAGCATTGGAGATAGTAAGAAGGGTATCACATGCTCCAAGGGCTTTACAAAAACCGAATGGCAAACTAGGGATCAGATGATTACCTTAAGCAAACCTATTAAGACGTTCAGCCAAAATAGGTTAAAAAACTTTAGATAATATGGGAGTTGTGGAAATTGGGCGGTAGTCAGTTGGACTAGAGCTACCACAAACACATTTACATAGTGGAGTGACATTACCAGTACTCCAACAAGTGTTAAAAGCTCCTCTTATTGTTAATTTGGGCAAAACAACAGATAACTTTGGAGCTAAGAAATCTGCAGTCTTTATAAAGAAAAAAAAAATACAATTTTGGTCGACATATCCATAAGCATCAAGGTCCATCAAGAGAGCTTTAGTTTCATGAGATCAAAAAGCTAAACTAGTTAGTTTAGCCTCAGGAAAACAAGAATGAGGAAGTTCGAGTTTCTCATTACTCTGCTTACTGGCAAACTCATCAGTCAAAAGGGTTGTCTATTCCTTTGAACAGTGAGTGACAGAGCCATCTGGTTTAAGTAAAGGAGGAACTGTTGCATCTACACCAAAGAGTGCAGATTTAAGGGCAGTCCACTTATGTTCCTGGGTGTACCAGAAAGGGTTTCTTTTATGATTAAATTTTATTTGTAGTAAACTACAAATATAGCTAGTACACTGCGAGCCGACAATGAATCCCATGCTGAGTCCCACAGCAGTGATGTCACCAGTATGCCTTGGTTGTGCTTTAGCACCACTCATGTCAAATAATACAAAACAATAGATCCTGGCAAAAAGCTTCATTGAATAATTATGGGTGTTGCCCTTCAGTTTAATGCAATATCTGTGATCAGATTGTTTCCGAAAATGCTGATTTTAAGTCATGTAATATCTGCCATTATGAAAACGGGCAACTATATTGGAATTCAATCGACAGAATTGAGTTCTTCCTCTCGGAATACATTAATTTTGAAGTTTGGACCATTAAC
>NC_090736.1:149723799-149736299 GCF_036898095.1 Palaemon carinicauda | reverse complement strand
AATCTCTAGGGGCCAACATTCGAAAATCTCTGGTCTGCCCTAACACGGAAAGGTCAAGTACTAAGTTTCGAGTAATTCTAGGTGCATCCAAAGAGACTAAGCCAGGGAATGTTTCTACATCTCTTTTGTAAAGAAGTGGGGCATCGGGTGTGCCAAACCAGTTGCTTACAGTTCTGGCAATTTCTTGATTGTAGGTAGTTTCATCTTCAGCTGGAACTGGGTACTTGGCCGGAGGAGCACTATCTAGTTCAGCTTCCAATTCTGACAAGGTCCACCACTTCTGCTTATTTCCATCATTAAGTTTATACAGTATAACACGAGTTCTTGGAGCCTTTGACGGCACGTCCATAGCTTTCTTTCCTCCCTCTGGAACAAACCTGGCTTTTTCATCATGAATCCATCCTACTGGGGAAGTTGCATTTCCTAGATTAACAATTTTCTCTTTATAGTTTGGAATGAGGCAGTAGGAGGGGTTACCACCCCAGAGTAAATTATTGCCATCATGAAACCATTGTTGTTCTGTCTTTCCGGTACAGTTTGCAAGTCCAACTTCAGCATCACTTGGACTGCTTCCCTTGAGGACAGTTAGTGAAGTTAGTGTAAATCTACTGATAAGAAAATCTGCCTTATCTGCCTTTCCTTTTCTTTTAGTTATTTCTGAAAGAAGAAAATCACAATTAAGCATTGAAGTTAGAGAGAATATCTTTTAAGCGTGAAGAAGTATATTAGTCGGTTTACCAATACATTTTTATGGAGTAATTCACAGTCATCAACGTAGATAATGATAAGCCTTTTATAATGTTAATTGAAGTTTTACAAAGATCATCTATAACTACTGATAGAATGCATTAAGGTTTAATAGTCAAATTTAATTGTCTTTGGATCTTCACAGGCTAGAGAATGTCGGTGATGTTTTGATTTCGACTGTACAGTACTTCATAACAATTTGAGATCCCAGCTGCTATGCTCGGCAATTCATTCCTTTATTAATACCGAAGGTGTAATACATATGTCATTTTTGGTTTTAATACAAAACGAAATTCACAAGAGAGAACAGTGTTCCCTAGTGTACGCTCAAGCATGAGAACTCTAACCTAAAGCAGTGGAAGACCATGGTACAGAGTTTATGGCACTACCTAAGGCTAGAGAACAATGGTTTGATTTCCGAGTGTCCTTCTCTTAGAAGAGCTGCTTTCCATAGCTAAAGAGTCCCTTCTACCCTTACCAAGAGGAAAGTAGCCACTAACCGATTACAGTGCAGTGGTTAACCCGTTGAGAAAAGAAAAATTGTTTGGTAATCTCAGTGTTGTCAGTTGTATGAGGACAGGGGAGAATATGTAAAGAATAGGCCAGACTATTCGGTGTATGTGTAGGCAAAGGAAAAATTAATCGTAACCAGAGAGAAGGATCCAACGTAGCACTGTCTGGCCAGTCAAAGGACCCCATAACTCTCTAGCGGTATTATCTCAACGGGTGGCTGGTGCCCTGGCCAACCTACTACCTATAGTTCTTATATTGAAGTTGTATGTTAATGCTAATACTGTTTTTAAAGTGTTTAATTTAATTGTTCATTACTTCCATTGTAGTTTATTTCCTTACTTCCTTTCCTCAGTGGGCCATTTTTCCCCTGGTGAAGTCCTTAGACTTGTAGCATCCTGAATTTCCAACTGGAGTTATAGCTCAGCCAGTAATGATTGTAATGATAACATATTTGAAATATAACTTAGATGATGTTATTATGGAAAACATTTCCATTAAAAACATCATTACAGAATTTATGGAAAAATATACCATCTAATCATATCTCTGTTTAATTTATTTTTTTTTTCTTTTTTAGATTGTTGAGTCACGCACTTGCTTGTCTGACGCTTTTTTTTTTTTTTTTTTTTTTTTTTCTTTTTTTTTTTTTTTAGCAGGACGCAATTTATTTATTGCCGGCGTGCTAAGGACTCATTACCAGTAGAATCCAGCAACTTCTCTTCGCTCACTGAAAGCAACGAATCATTACTGGTAATGACAAACGAAGTTTCTTCATTCAAGTTTGATGATCGACGTCTCTCGGTTGAATTTTGGGAACCGTGTTTTTTATCTTTTGTTTTTCTATTTCTATTATAATGTAGTTTGAGATTCCTGGTGGCCTGGTGGTAGCGTTCTTCCCTGGTGATTGCCAGACTGGGATACGAGTCCCTCAAACTTGTTAGTTCCGTTGGTCGCTGCAACCATCCGTGTGAGATAAGGATGGAGGCCTCGGCTTGGAGAGCCTATAGGTCTGTTTTTTGTGTCATCAGCAACCATTACCTGGCCCTCCTTGGTCCTGGCTTGCGTGGAGAGGTAGCTTGGGTGCTGATCATATGAAGTATAGTCAGTCTCTAGGCCAGGGCATTATCCTGCTTGATAAGGCAATGTCACTGTCCCTTGCCTCTGCCATTCATGAGCGACCTTTAAACCTTTGAAGATACGTGTTAAAGTGAGTTCTCGCTTTATGAGGAATGTATCAAGTAATTGCCAACGAAACAGGAGCTTCACGATAGAATTCATTCGTCTTTTACTTTTTTTTTCATTATATATTTTTTTTCACATATAGAAATTTTGACTTCTTTTCGCTCCATTTTTCGTACTCCTTATCAAATATAAACATCCTGACTTCTTACCTACTTTCAAAACTAATGATGATGATGATATTAGTAGTGGTAATAATACTGATCATAAAATGATAATCATTACAATTCTGGTCTTAGCATTTAAATTCATATCCATAAGGTAGTTATGAAGCTACAAAAAGCAGTTTTAGGAGAATAAAGTTATTACTTTTAAAAAGAGAATTACTTAAAAGTTGTGTGATTTTGAATGAAGAAAAACCGATCACCGGCGGGATTTGTGTTTATATTTCCTTCCCTCCCCGGGATCGAATGCGTGTACATGAGTGGTAACCACACTGTGACGTAACTACTGTTATTTGCTGTAAGATAAACTATGTTCATGTACCTCAAAGCTACAAGAGATAAGACTCGATAATTTGCAGAACGGGCATAACACACATTTGAGATAAGAACTGATAAAGATTCAACACGTTGGACAAATTGCGAAAATCCTTCACACACACGTGCGGTTTTGGTCCACATCATTGATAACAGAGATTGCCATTCGTAAACGCCTATGGAAACCATGGCTAACCATAGAAATGGGAGTAATTTTTTGATAAAAAAAGATAAGAGTTGACCAAGTGGTTGTGATAAGAGGCCGTAATCCACTTTGTTTACATTTTTGAAGTCCTTGGACCTCCGTTCCAATCTTGCTATCCAAACTTTTTTTAACTTTTACTTCATAGCGCTAGTGCGGGGGTTCCCCATGTTGCACGGTGGGCGCTGAATGGGCCACGAGGCCCCAGTGCAGGATCATTATGTACAAATTCTTTATCCTCTCTTATTCTTGATCGGTTTTCAGGTGGGTGAGGATGTGGGTGATTGTCAGGAATTGAACGAAGATCCAGAAATTCACAGCCTGAGTACTCGACTTCTTGGCTACCTACATATATTTATGTGTATGCGTTATATGTAGATATACATACTTACACATATCGATACACACATATCTATACATAAACATATTTATATGTATAAATAGATGGATAGATAGATAGATAGATTCGCGTGACGTTACCGAGTTACGTCTTGGTTCGAAAAGGGAAACAGAAGAGAGAGAGAGAGAGAGAGAGAGAGAGAGAGAGAGAGAGAGAGAGAGAGAGAGAGAGAGAGAGAGAGAGAGAGAGAGAGAAAGGATTTGTTTGCCAGCAGACAGCTACTGTAGATGACAGTAATGAAGAGACAAACTGAAAACTACAATTGTCCTGTTATTTGTTTTCCTCTTTTGTCCATCTTAGCAATATTTCAATTTCTGTTTACTTCATTTGAAGAATGATATTGTAGATATCCTTTGAAATTAAGAGACTTTTACTATATATTCCGTTAGTAATTAAAACTAGCTATCTCTAGGAGCCATATACTGTATATCAACAATTAGCCGCATATTTAAAATAATAGAATTATCCGCCCATTTGTTTTCCAACTTTTCTCTGTACACGCATAGCAATCCAGCTCTCTCTCTCTCTCTCTCTCTCTCTCTCTCTCTCTCTCTCTCTCTCTCTCTCTCTCTCTCTACTATCTTACCCTAAGCTTATGAAAATGAACAGCGAAGGACAAAGTTTTGACGAGAAAAGGTTTCTTAAATCCTTTCATGGGGTCACCACATATGTTGCAACATCTCGTATGGTCTACATGAACTCGAAAACCCTCTGGTGGCGAGTACTTCAAACTTCTTTGGAAGAGATACTTTTTGGGAAAGAAATTACAATTTGGTTTTGTTGTTTTTCCTATTATTCTCTCTCTCTCTCTCTCTCTCTCTCTCTCTCTCTCTCTCTCTCTCTCTCTCTCTCTCTCTCTCTCTCTCTCTCTCTCTATTATGGAAGCAAGAATGTCGAAAAATATTAGCAAGGATGAACCTTCCATCCTCACCTTTTAAACGTTAATTATCCATAGCTAATTCGATTAAAGTTTCTAATCGGTTCTAAGTGGTACATATGAGGTTAAAAGAAAACATATAAATATATATATATATATATATATATATATATATATATATATATATATATATATATATATATATATATATATATATATATATATATATAAACAGTACATATATGACTAATTGCTTGGAGTCCTGCACTGGTTACGGTAATGAAGAAGGACAAAGGAAACGAAGACTTTAATAGCATGAAAAAGCTAATTCTAAAATTTTGAGTACAATTTTGAAATAGATGTAATATAAACTTTTTAAATTCACTGTTTTATTTTAAGCAAAGTCTGCATATCTCTGTAGAGATACTTTTTGTTAGACTTCTGATAACTACTTTGTTTCATTATTTATTTCATCTTTTTATATATTTAGATACCTAAAGTTAAAGTATAATTCTAAAAGTATTTTTTTTTTTATAGTCTAGTTATATTTTAAGCAAAATTTTGGAATAGAAGAAATAATACAAAATTTTAAATTCACTGTTTAGATCATGTTAGTCATTGGAATTCAAATAAAAGGTGGACATTAGATAGATGTCTGGGGTAGTGGGTTGTTGTGGCCTGATTGGTAACGTCTCTGCTTGGTGTTCGAGTCCCGCTCAGACTCGTTTGTACCTTTAGTGTCTGCAACCGTACTATCCTTGTGAGATAAGGTTGGGTGGTTTGGGGGAGCCTATAGGTCTATCTGATGAGTCATCAGCAGCCATTGACTGGCCCTCCCTGGTCCTAGCTTGGGTGGAGAGGGGGCTTGGCCGCTGATCATATGTATTATGGTCAGTCTCTAGGGCATTGTCCTGCTTGCTAGTGCAACGTCACTGTCCCTTGCCTCTGCTATTCATGATCGGCCTTTCAACCTTTAAACCTTTAGCTGACATGATCTAAGACGTGGTATCGTCTTTTAAAAAGGTCAGATGAGGCAGAAATCTGTTTAATTTGTTCGCGAGAAAGACTGAGGAAAAAGGTTTATCGAATAGTGGGTGTGGTGGAAACAGGGGTCTTAGTATTACTAGGGAAGAACTTGGATAACTAATTAGGATGATTAGCAAAAGGAAGATTTTAGGGGAAGATGAGGCAGGAGATTGGGAGGAATGGTTTTGAAGCACTGGTTATAAATGTTCTTTGATTCTTCAAAGTTTGAGAGAAATTTTCAAATTGGAATCTTCATCTTATCAAATCTTCCATACTTTCATCTAAGTTATCCCTTGTTTATTTGATTAATTAATTGATTAATAATTTTTTTATTTATTCACCCTTCACTCAGGACATTGAAAAGGGCAATTTTCGACCCAGATCTCGACCTCAAATTCCAAAAATAAACATAAAGACATTTGTATATATCTTGAACTTTAATATTATTAAATTCCTATTTATTATGCGAGTCCATCTTCTGTCTACCTATGAACTCTAAGATGAAAGAAAAATACATAGGAAAAACGTTCTCTCTCCGCAATGTTTATTCATAAAGTTAAACGTTTTATATCCTTCGTCTATTCATATAACGACGCCGTAAAATCTGGTCTCCCGAGTTAATGGTGCTGTAATCAAAGAGAGGGGGAGGGGGGGGGAGCTAGGAGGGGGAGGGGGAGAGGGAGCTAGGAAGGGGAGGGGAGAGTGAGGGGTGAGATAACCCTGAATATATTGTGTCAAAAGAGGCCGTGTTACCACGAATACTTTTTATATATCAATTGAAATATATTTGTTCAGATCATTATGATAAAAATTTTGATAAGGGTAATGCTAATGAAATTATTATTATTATTATTATTATTATTATTATTATTATTATTATTATTATTATTATTATTATTATTATATTAGATATTAATTTACCTGACTTTGAGAGACATCTCAACTAATATTAACCTCTTGGATTCATTTATTATTTAAATAACTTCCATCATTTTAGATTATTCCTATTCCTTGTATACTCTTAGTGTGAAATCTCTATCCAGCAGTATGATGACTTTGATAGCCGTCGCAATTATGAGTATGATGACATTTCACATTATAATCAGCATCATTCGTTTTATACTGATAATGATGACGATTATGCTTATAGAATATTAAGATATTTTTTCACATTATTATGTTTACATAAACTCAGACGATAGAAGCAAAAATGGCTCTGAATTTCGAAAAAAAATAAAATAATTCACATAAGCTCTAAAGAAACAAGCAAAATGGTCCTTGGATTTCAATAATGATAATAATGAAAACGTTATTAGTAAGATTTATTAATATATTGTCTTTCTGAGTGGGGATACCTGTACTTGGTGAAAGGGTTTGCGTGTTGCCATGACCAGCAAATCTGTACTAATCATGGCCACCCATACATTGTTTGTTTGCTGTGAGGAATCAGACAAGTCTCCCACCATCACCAAATCGTACGGGTCAGAGTGGAGGAAAATTGGCCAAAGCCTAGACATGATGAAGGACATATCTGAGGCCTTTGTCCTGCAGTGGACTGGAAACGGCTGCATTTGTTGTTGCCTTTTTTTAGTTCCGTTTTGGCCCACCAGTCAACCTAACCCAACCAGGAATGGACCCTCGTCGGAGGGTGGTTTGTTGGGGGGGGGGGGGGGGGGGGGGGGTTCACCCACCCCCTTTTATGGTTAAACTCATTCGTAGATATTTTGATTTTTATCACTTTTCCGACACAGTAGATTTTCTTATCGAGATATCTCTAGTGGTTTGATTTGCCATTTGATTTGGAAAGAAGAATTGCGTCTTATGTAGTGATGTTGTATAAGATTGACGTCGTTCGTGAAAGGAAAACAGAAATTTAGTTTAATTACATTTATGTGTTTTTCTGGATACTTTTCTTCAAGTGTATTTTGGATACTCTTCTTTGAGTGTATTTTGAATACTTTTCTTTAAGTGTATTTTTAATACTTTTCTTTGAGCGTATTTTGGATACTTTTGTTTGAGTGTATTTTCGATACTTTTCCTTAAGTTCGTTTTGAATATTTTCTTTAGGTGTTTTTTGGATAATTCTCTTTGAATGTATTTTGAATACTTTTCTTTGAGTGTATTTTTAATACTTTTTGAAATGTATTTTGGATACTTTTCTTTAAGTTTATCGTCGGTACTTTTCTTTGAGTGTATATTAGATGCGTTTCTTTAAGTATATTTTCAATATTTTTCTTTAAAAGTATTTTGGATACGTTCCTTTAAGTGTATTTAGGATACTTTTCTATTGAGTGTATTTTGAATACCTTTCTTTGAGTGTGTTTTACATACTTTTCTTTAAGTGTATTTTAGATACGTTTCTTTATGTGTGTTTTGGATACTTTTCTTTAAGTGTATTTTGGATACTTTTCTTTGAATGTATTTTGATTACTTTTCTTTCAGTTTGTTTTGATTACTTTGTGGTTTGTTGATTCAATTGATTTTTATCGGAATATTTACGTAATATTTTCATTTGAAACTTGAAATAATAGAGATAAATCCATTGATATTTTGGTCCAATTAACCAGTCAACATTGTAGTCTGTTTTCCATTTTAAGCAGAAAAAGACCTACACAAGTTCCTTCCTTTCATGATGGTAAAGTAAATTATAAAAGAAAGAAAATGTTGCAAATATAGACAGGGAAATTCGCAGTTCATAAACATAAAAGGATTAAGTATATTTTCATCCCATTTTCCAAATTCCAGTTTTATACGTCATCGATGTATCATTGTTCCACAACCCATTTTAGCTTCAATTTATCCTCTTTTTATTTCGATCCTTTGCTATTGTTATAGTTCAAGGTGCGCCATCGAGACCTGACCATATTATCCATAAAGATTATGGGAAATGTTTATAGAAATAGAGAGAGAAAAAAAACGATCTTTATCTTGCGTGGTTAAGGGCTATAAAGATTGGTGGTTGATTCTTATGGTTACTGACCCTAAGATATTAACACTAAAGATACCAGAAGGTTTAGAAAGGGGGGCGGGGGGGGGGATGAGAGGGAAGATAGGAAAAAGGAAGAGAGGGCGAGGTAGAGAGGAAGAGAAATGTGGATAGAAGGAAGATTGATTGATTGACTTCTTCCCATCGTCAGTTAATGAATTACCTTCCGAAGTACCTTCAACCCCCTTTTTAGATAGATATGCACACAAAGGTTCAACACTCCCCACCCCTTCTCGGCTGAGTATGACTACTCACTCTGCATTCTAACCTAGGGACGGTGACCGTGACTGCAACATATATATATATATATATATATATATATATATATATATATATATATATATATATATATATATATATATATATATATATATATATATATATATATATATATATATAGAATAAGTAAGCTCACCCTTTGCAAAAGGGAGCTCCAAAAAGCTGCCTCTACCTAGCCCTAGAAATCCCAATTGATTGCAGCACAATGGCCAAGAGGCTAAACGGTCAAAATACCAAGAAATCGCAAACAAGTGGACAAAATAACTCAGAAAAACTAATATAGCTGAGGTAAAAGACCCCTAAGGGAAAAGCCACTATCAACGAGTCTGGAACGATATACCAAATCGACATCGGCAATTACGTCCTCAACTGAAAATTTACCGTCTCTAGGCTATGCTAACCGAAACTAAGAATACAAAAATGCATTGTAAATGCAAACTTAAAATAGAGCCCAAAGCATCGCAATGCTGAAAAAATACTAGCTAACGTGAAACTTGTACAATAAAACGAGTGAACACGAGAATAAGGGCTATCCGGTATGAAATCAGACGCCCAAGCTAGCTGAACTCGAAGCGCTCTGGCTCCCTCAACGTAAAAGCTAAATAACTTTCCTCGTAGGGATCCAAAACATTTACAGCTAAAGCAAACTGCAAAGAAATGTTGGTACTCAACTTAGACGAAGAAGAGGAAGCCATTATACGAAGAAAATCTTCAAAATAAGCTGATTAAGAGCGCACAACAAAAGAGCACAACAGTAGATTGAAGCTGCGACAAAGGTATCCAGAGACATATGGGGGAACTGTAAGGTGAGAGGATATGCAACGGCTCCTCACTTATCCTTCCCCTTAGTGGATTAGACTGGGCAAAGTCTATTGCGGGTGCATATATCTATGGTTATCTTAGGATATCTACGGATAGTCGTTCCTGGGGTTGGAACCCCTTGATTCCTGACGGTAATTCTCTGGTAATATCTCTCGCAGAAATATTATACAGTAGGAAGCAGCCAAAAGGAACTTCCATCAGGACAACATGGCTATCTCACCTAAAATAGATTTTTCATATTTCTAAATCCCTTATATATATACAGTATATATTTATGTGTGTATATATATATATATATATATATATATATATATATATATATATATATATATATATATATATATATATATATATATATATATATATATATATATATACACAATATAAAGGCAATGTTGTTTATGTATTTGTAAAAGAAATACATGAATAATTAATTATCAGTGGATTTGCGCGAAAATTCGACCAAATCGGATCCTTCTGAAGAGAGTCCTAATATTAAGTTTCTACTTTTTCTTGTTTGCAGAATTTGAGTATGTAATTAAACATCATTGATATATAAATCTAAGTTCAGTATGTCCTTTTGATATGATTGCATAGATTAGATGCAACTTTGCATTTTGGAAATGAATCACTTAATATTGTTTATAGTGTTTTCCATACCAGTCCCTTTCTAGCCTCTCTCATTACATGAAGAATTCCTTATCGCCCTCTTCAAAATCTGATAAAAATGGAATAACAATAAAGAGATTAATACGACGTAGTTGACCCTCTCTTCCTAATCGGGTGGTTGAATCAGTAGAACTTCAAAAGTTCAAAGTTGGAGCAAATGCTTTTTTGTTGACCAGGTGGACATGAGTCTTTTATAGTTTATTTATGACATATTTGTTTTTGACGTTGTTAATAGTTTATATATGACTTGTCTGTTTTGACGTTGTTACTGTTTTTTAGAATGATTTATTGTTAATTTGTTCTCTTCATTTATTTATTTCCTTATTTCCTTTCCTCACTGGGCTATTTTTCCCTTTTGGAGCCCCTGGGCTTATAGCATCTTGCTTTTCCAATTAGGGTTGTAGCTTGGATAGTAATAATAATAATAATAATAGCTATTGTTGTTATGGAAACTGATGCCTTATTTGCCTTATCTATTGGAATAAAGTATCGGTATCAGGAAGATTAAACATTCTTATCTTTATCTCCTAATGCGAATGTTATATCAGAAGCGCTGATTTGATGTTGTCACCTCTTCGCCAAACCTCTGCTGATTAGAAAGTTCGAGTGTGCTACAAAAGACTGATAATTACTGGGTCATCCCTTTTGTATAGATAGCAACGCTGGGTAGAATTTTAAACTCACAACCAGTGTAATCTTATGCTGTATCTTAGGTTTTTTTTTTTTTACTGTATTTTGTATCTTTGTCATATTACCTATTTCATATGTTTTATTTTTTATCCTCTTTTTCTAGTAGCTATTTTTATGGAGTAATTCACAAAGTCATCAACGTAGATAATAATAATAAGCCCTTTATAATGTTAATTAAAGCTTTACAAAGATCATCTATAACTACTGATAGAATGCATTAAGGTTTAATAGTCAAATTTGATTGTCTTTGGATCTTCTCAGGCTAGAGAATGTCGGTGATGTTTTGATTTCGACTGTACAGTACTTCATAACAATTTGAGATCCCAGCTTCTATGCTTGGCAATTCATTCCTTTATTAATACCGAAAGTGTAATAGATATGTCATTTTTGGTTGTAATACAAAACGAAATTCACATGATGAAGAAACAATTGAATAACGAGGATATTCTGCAACATAGATGAAAACTCTGGTTTTTAAAAATGGGTAAAATATTAGAAAATCGCTCTGATACGTTTCTGTTAAAAATTTAAGAAAATCTTACTCAATTATTTTCAATAAAAACTGAACTGATAAATACAGCAGTTTTGTATTCAGTAAATATGAAATAATTTGAACGAATATTGTAAGAATCCTCAAAATAATTTTTTGTAAGTTTAATATTTACATGTCGAAAGTCTTCAACAATGACAACTGTTCTCAAATATTGCGAACATTTTAAAAAATACCTTTCATGAAATATTGTAAAAGAAATAATCATCATAACTATAATTTTTTTCTGATTTCATATATTAATGAGGATCTAATTACGAAAATTATATTTTATATGATTATTTGAATATTACTATTGTTACAATGACTGCTATTACTATAATACTACTAATACTGTTGCTAATGTTATTATAAAGAAAATAATTTAGAGTTCATTTGCTGTTACAATAAGTCGTGAAAGGAATATACTTGATTTCAAATATTGCATAAGTAAAGAAAAAAAAGACATATAATGAAAATTTATCGTTTTCTTTGTCTTTTGGCGCATGACAAAATTTTACAGTAACGATGGCAGCAAATGTAAACGTGGTTTGAAATCTGCTTGTCTACAATTACCTGACATGTTGCCTGTTGAGGGATCCCTTGAAGACTGCACCTCTCAGTTGTTGTTGTTGGGGTATTAATGGAGACAGCTGCTTTATATACCCTCTATTCAGGGGTTTATCGATGACTAACGATGTAGATAATTGAATAACGTGTAAGTCAATATGTCCATACATGTTTCTCTTCCTGATAACATTTATACCATACAATGGACAGATAAGTAGAGATTACAGTTATCAGAAACTATGTAAGTAGATTTTCAAGTATTATTAAACAACCGACCCCCTACACGCACAAAAACACACACACACACACATATATGTATATATATGTATATATATATATATATATATATATATATATATATATATATATATATATATATATATATATATATATATATATATGTGTGTGTTATATATATGTGTATAAATATATATATATATATATATATATATATACAAAACTACTAGACATA
>NC_090736.1:149696299-149718799 GCF_036898095.1 Palaemon carinicauda | reverse complement strand
TGTATGGCTAAACTAAATTCATCAGATCTTTCTCTTGTTACAGGAGTTACATTTTCTTTCTTAGAATTAGTTTTTCTCTTTCTATCGTTAGATCTACACAAATTTTATGTCTCACCATTCTATGGTTGGTTGACTTTAAATTATTTAACTGTTACATCTTTAATTGAATTAACTTTTTTCACCGAGAATAAGTATATTTCGTTTTTTATTTCTCCATTTGTCTTATCCATGTTCATTTTCTATGTTCCTTTTTTTAAAGGGAGTCCATAATTTTTTGGTTATTTCTTTCAGGAAATTCTACAAGCATGTCTCCTCTGCCATTTCTTGTGCCTACTTCAAGTTTACTTATTGATAATTTTCCACTCTTCCTTTGGCCTTCTTTAGCATTGTAATCACCCTAAAAAAATGTAAATTGTGTTTTATGTTTTTCTCAAAGATATCTCCAGATCTTCATAAAAATTTTTTATTTCTTCACTATATTGAATTTTGTTGGTACCTACATTGGAATGATCTTCAGTTTATACTCCTAATTTAGTTTCATAATTGGTCCTGCAATTCATCACTAATAAAACAAAATTAATCTATGTTACCATTTTATCTGTTCATTTCATGTCTTTACTAGCAAAATATATCGACCTCTTTTAACTCTATATAAGATTCACCAATTCTTCTAATTTCAGTAAACTAATACATTCAAATTTATTTATTTCAGTTCTGCTAGTAACAGAAATATCTTCCATAGACAGGGTCATGATATTGTATGGTAAAAGATTCTAAATAAAATAAAAGAAAATGAGTCGAATGAAGCACAATGTTGATGAATATAATTTTATTTTACTTTTCTGTAGAAGTATCTCAGCTACAATATCGAAGAAATCATTCTTAATTATTTGTAAAAAATTCATAACAAACCAATATTTTTTAAAGAATTTCATATATCATGGTTATATGGGAATATTATTTTTACTTGTTCTCTGTAAAAAGCTATATTGTTTAGCACGGAATTTCTTCAGTGCTGGGTGCCCACATACAAAGACATCTTTGTTTGTCCTGTGAGAGAGATCACCAGGTGCCTTTGGAAGTCCCAATGCAGCAATCTCGTCCTGAGCTTCTTGGGAAATCTTCAGACTCCATCTGTTGTAGGTGTTAATGAGGTCAGAACCTACAATCTTACTCAGGTTCTTGTATACGTGATCGTATTGGTTTTGTTTTTTTGAGGTTAGAACCTCTGCGTCCTCTTTAGACAGGGCCCGTGTAATTTTTCTTAGTTGTCTGAACATTTCCCAGTCCTTGTGAGGGAAGGCCCACTTTATTTCCATGAGGAACACGAGCTGTTCCCACACGTCAGCCTCAGCGAATGTCATCCCTGCATCGATATGATCTGCTGCACGGTTGTAGTCTCCTTGTATCTCCAAACGATCTTCATCAAAGAGTTGTCGTTGAATGTAAAGGGAATATAGATTTACCGTTGATTCAATGCCGTATGCATCTGCCCAGTATTCCGATTGTTGGTAATTATGCCCCAATTCATGCCAGGAGACCCAGTCATAAGGAGTCTCTTCACTACCCAAGTTAAAGTAAGTGCTGTCAAACATAGCAGGAAATCCATTATGGGCACCACCATTAGTTATTTGCTTATCATCTACCAGCCAAAACTTACCTCTTGGTGGTACTTCCGTTTCATCAAATCCAGCTGAATAATTGAGCATATCTATAATTTCATTGTATCGGTTCATTAGCTTGTCTGGGTCAGCAATATTTTGAGCATCAGATGTGGCTACTAAAACAACTACCTGATCAGATTCTAAGAGAGTATATGGGGCACCTTTCTTTAACTCTTGTGCCCATTGTTCTTTTGTTGTCTCCCCTAACCTAAAATACGGAGCTTCCACCATGTTTCTGACTTTTATATAAACCAAGAAACTTTCTCCATCTGAAAAGGTAAATATCAAGTGGCCTCCAAATTGACTACGGATCTTGGTGGTTCCAGGTGCAAGGTCAAAGGTTTCTGAAATAAGTGGCATACGGAAAAATTCCCCATCTTCTATTACATTATAAGAACTTGGTTCAAGTCTGTCAGTATGTGCACTAACTCGAACTTGTATTTGAGCTGCTCTCTCTGATGTCAGTGACTGGGGTAAGATAACTTCAACCATTTCATCAGGTGGTATATAAAGATTGGTTGCCTGCCAATCTTTTGTGATAATCATTCGAAAATCTCTTGATTGTCCTAGCACAGAAAGGTCAAGTACTAAGTTTCGAGTAATTCTAGGTGCATCCAAAGAGACTAACCCAGGGAATGTTTCTACATCTCTTTTATAAGGAAGTGGGGCATCTGGTGGGGCAAACCAGTTACATATAGTTCTGGCCATTTCTTGTATGTAGGTAGTCTCGTCCGTAACTGAAACCGGGTACTTGGCTGGAAGAGCTCCATCTAGAACAGCTTTCAACTCTGTGAAAGTCCACCATTTCTCAGTTTCCTCATCGTCCAAAGGATACAGCTCAACTACAATCCTCGGTTCAACCCATGGTACGTCCATAGCTTCATATCCTCTCTTTGGAACAAACCTGGATTTTTTATCGTGATTCCATCCTAATGAAGAAGCGGGGTCCCCTAGAGTGACAGAGTTGTTTTTATATTTTGGGATGAGGCAATATGAGGGGTTACCACCCCAGAGTAAATTATCGCCATCATGAAACCATTGTTGTTCTGTCTTTCCACTACAATTTGCAAGTCCAATTTTAGTATCACTTGGACCACTTCCCTTGAGGACAGTTAGTGAAGTTAGTGCACTTTGACTGATAAGAAAGTCTGCCTCGTCTGCCTTTCCATTTATCTCAGTTACCTCTGAAGTAAAAAGAAAATCAATATTAGTAATGAAAATATTGGTAGATCTTTCAATTCTGACATAATATATTAATTAGTTTCTTTTAACAATACATTTTTGAGGGTTATTGACAAAATCGTCTGCATAGTAAAGATTGGGCTTTTGTAAAAGTAAATAAAGTTTTACAAAGTTTATCCTTAATTATTTATACACAGCTTTAAGGATTTATATGCCTGACAAACAACCAGATTCAGTAGTCTGAGAACACCCACTGGACGGGTAGGGAGTGTTGGCTGACTTTTGAACTTGACTGCACAGTACTGTACTTCATGTCAATTTGAGATCCATAGTCTTAAGTCCTGCAATTCATTAATTTTGTAATACTAAGAGTTTAACAGATATAAGTTATTTTCCATTCAAATTATAAAGAAGAAAATAATTAAAACAAAATTTTCACAGGGAGAAACATCGATTGAACAACGAGTTGCTCTTGAAAATAAACTGAAAATGTTAATTTTTTACAGTGATTGATACTTGGTTATTTGTAAATCTAAAAACTTCGAGCAAATAAATCGGATAAGTTTCCGGTAAAAACCCTATCATGAAAAATTTGCTCCGATAATTTCTTTAACTACTGAAAGAATAAACTCAAAAGCTTATATTCATTAAATGTGAAAATATTTTAACAAATACTGTAGAATTTCGTCTACAAAGCCCTTTTGCATTTTTTTTACTTACCGAGTAACAGTTGCATTTAGTAAAATTCTTGAACAACGACAACTATACTCAAATATTCCGAACATTTCAAAGAATCAATCTCTGGAAATTTGATTAAAGAAATAGTCTTTATAAGGAATATTTTTCTTATTTCTGGAAGGATTAAATATTCCATATATTAATGAGGATGAAATTATAAAAATATCATAAGTAAAATATTACCGGTACTATAGTGTTGTGGTGGGTGATGTGGTAATGTCCCTGACTGGTGAATGCAAGACTGGGGTTCGAGTCCCGCTCAAACTTGTTAATTTCTTTGGTCGCTGCAACCTCACTATCCTTGTGAGGTAAGGATAAGGGATTTGGGGGAGCCTATAGGTCTATCTGCTGATTCATCAGCAGCCATTGCCTGGCGCTCCTTGGTCCTAGCTAGGGAGAGAAGGGGCTTGGGCGCTGATCATATGTAATGCCAGTGTTGCCAGATAGGTTAGTATAAAAATTCCCAAACTCGTGACAAAAACCCCAAAACAACCCAAAAATTCCCATTTCCACAAATATATTATCTTCTTTCTTCATCATCTAAGCTTTACTAATATAGAAATTACTCACCATACTTTATATAAGCGCAAGCAAACTAATTGCAACAATATAAAGGTTTACTCATCTTGTTTCTTCCTCATGAAAATTTGTACGGAATATCCCCATCAGACACCCAAAATCCCCAAATCTAGGGATAAATTCCCATATATGGCAACACAGTACAGCAAACGTGATTTGAAATTTGCTTGTCTATAATTACCCGACATGTTGCCTGTTCAGGGATCCCTGGAAGACTGCACCTCTCCACCAAGAAAGGAACTTTATATACCCTGTGTACAGTACTCTATCAATGACTAAAGATATGGTCAATTGAATAACGATGTAAATTGGCATTCCCATACATATTTTTGTTTTTCCACGTGATAATTGTTATGCCATACAATAGACATGGCTATATATATTCAAAGTTATCGGAAACTATTTACGTATTTGCAGTTAAGAAAACAGACAGAGATTCGCGAATTGAAAACACGATAAATTATTTTGCGATTTATAGAATGGCGAGAATTTTGCATCCGATAAATTATTTTGCGATTTATAGAATGGCGAGAATTTTGCATCCGATAAATTATTTTGCGATTTATAGAATGGCGAGAATTTTGCAACTAGTGAGATGAAAATATAGCGACTCGAAAATATAAGCACACTTTAAAATTTGCCGTAAAAATACGGTAAAAATCATAGAATAAATGTTGCCAGGCATTTATATAACGGTCACAAACCAGAAAATGATGATAACAAAGTATGGGAAAATTACGGTCGCCTGTATAATGCCGTCGATAAGGCGTTATCGCACCAAAACCCAGAGCCCCAACCTCAAATAACATGTTGTGCCATAATCAGGACATTTGGCTCTTTCTAATAACCACTGCAGATTAATCATTAGGGTCTATTTTGGTATGACAGTTGAATCGGTGGAACTTCAGAAGTTCAAACTCGCGGCGAATGTTTTTTTTATGTTGAGTCTCTTCGTAGTTTATATAAGACAGATATACTTTAACGTTATTGATCTTAAAATGTTTTAAATAGTAATTATCAATTACTTCTCATCTACTTTATTTATTTCTTTTTTTTCTTTCCTTATTGGCTTATTTCTCCCCGTTGGGTTTATAGCATCCTGCTTATCCAATTGAGGTTGTAGCTTAGCTAGTAGTAGTAGTAGGAGTAGTAATGAAAATAACAATAATAATAATAATAATAATAATAATAATAATAATAATTATATGTTAATTGCATAATTGCAGTTCAGGATTTACCTGGCGAAACATCATTTTCATACCAGCGAGTTTTCCCCGTCTTCCCGACCCACTAGGTGACACAATTGATAGCTTTTCAACTGGAATTACCCTTAATGAGTCAGTAATAAATAGAAATAAATTTGTGCGTCATAATTGGGATCTAACCCTAGCCCCTTCAAATGAAAGGCCAGGTCGCTTCTCTGTGGCATGATTGGAAGCGACCTGGCATTTCATTTGAAGGGGCTAGGGTTCGATCCCAAGTATGAGGTAGAAATTTATATATATATATATATATATATATATATATATATATATATATATATATAAGTATATATACATACATACATTATATATATATATATATATATATATATATATATATATATATATATATATATATAAGTATATACATATATATATATATAAGTATATACATATATATATATATATATATATAAGTATATACATATATATATATATATATATATATATATATATATATATATATATTTTATAAATATATACATATATATATACATATATATATATATGTATATATATATGTATATATATATATATGTATATATATATATATGTATATATATATATATATATATATATATATATATATATATATATATATATATATATATAAAGTAGTGTCTTAGGGTACGAGTAACATTGAATTCGTGAAAATTGGAACACGGGCATAAAACATTTTATTGGATTATGAGTGTTCCATCAGCCTGCAAGTAAAATTTGTGCTTATGGGTATCTTCGTGGACAAGTTTGAGTGGTACTATAACGCGACGTGCAGAATGCAGTCATCCTTTGCCCATACGCCACTCATGCAGTGGTCACGCCCTGTTCACTGGATTCTTAGTCCATTTTGTATGACACTAGCTCTCCTCATCCCACTTGGTCTTCCACTCTAAAAGAAGCATCTTCTCGTGCTAGCATCTTAGGAGCTATTCTTTGTGGAGATTTGACCAAGGTTTTCATTTATCAAGATATCTTGAGCTGCATTGTGATGTTAACGGTACTTTATAGTATCGTGACAATGGCTGCAGAGATGATTAAGAAAGACTCTAAGAAGATGGTTACTGTAAAACATAAAATAGTAAATTAATGCAAAGTATAAACAATGTATGGCCAACCTTTCAAACCTGTACAATCATTCAACAGTCACTTTTGTACAGTTCTGAAGAAAAAGAAGATATCAAGTTAAATGATGTTTTGAAATGGGTGCTGTCATTGACAAAACAATGTTTTTTTTTTTTTTTTTTTTTTTTCAACTTTTGGAAGTTGCTGCTTGTCAGGATTAATGAGAAGCTGTTAGCAGGTGATATGATTACTGTAAACATTATTTGTGAAAAAGCAAAGGTATTGTATGCCAATCTTTTTAAAAAGTAGTCAGGTATGACTGCAGAAAAACTGAAAGTAACACTCAAGGTGAGTTGCGTGTTTTTTTTTTTTTAAATTTCAAGAAAAGTGACATCCATAGTGTTGGGCAACATGTTAAGGCTGCAAGCGCCAGTGTTACAGTGTTAGAGGAATTCTTCACAGATTTTTAAAGGTGTTTGGATTCTGAGCATTACGTACTACAGGAAGTATCCATTTCTGATGGAATTGGTCAGGTTTGGAAAAATATGCCCAACAGGACCTTCATTACAACAGAAAAAGGTAATTCCTGGTAAAAAGCCTATGAAAGACCATCTAACCCTGCACTTCTGTGCCAATGCCGGCGTGTTTTAGAAAATGGAACCTCTTCTGGTGTATCACTGGGAAAATCATAAGCCTTAAAGAAATGCAAAGTGCAAAAAAAGTAACTGAACATCATGTGGACATCGAGCAGTAAGGGTTGGGTGACTCATTGGTTTGTGGAATGGCCTAAGGAGGTTTATAGTCCCGAGGTCAAAAGGTACCTTTTGGAGAAGGACCTCCCACTCCAATCCTTGTTAGTTTTGAGCAATGTTCATGAACATCTTCCAGGCCTTTAAAATGACCTAATGGAAGAGTTCAAATTCATAGAGATCAAGTTCCTGCTATTCAACACCATTCAAACCTATGGATTAGAAGGTGATCACAAATATTAAGAAGCTCTACACAAAAACAACGTTCCAGCAATACTTTCAAGTCCCTGAAGGGAACAACTTCACCCTCCAAGAGTTTTGGGAAGCTCATTTCCCTATTGTCAACTGCCTCAAGATTATTGACAAAGCTTGGAAAGTGGTTACACCAGAACCCTCAATTTTGCTTGTAAGAAATTATAGTCTGAATGCCAACTCTGAACACAATTTTGAAGTATTTGAATCCATGTAGGAGGCAGTTGACAGTGAAACTCTGTCTTTGGGATAAGACACTATTCTCCTCGAAGGTAAAGTGCGAGGTAATTTGTCAATTATTTCAAATTTTTTTTATTTCTGAAGTTAGGGGTTGTGATATGTACAATAATTACCATTACAAAATCTTTAGACGTTAGTGTATATGCTTATTTATGGATGTATACAGTAGACCTGATGAAATTGATTTCCTTTAATTTTCATGGGAAAAAAGGATTTTAGGGCATGAGCATTTTAGGGTCCGAGCTCGTTCCTAGAATGAATGAAACTCGTAACCTGAGGTACTACTGTGTATATATATATATATATATATATATATATATATATATATATATATATATATATATATATATATATGTATATATATATATATATATATATATATATTTATATATATATATACATATATATATATATATATATACATATATATATATATGTATATATATATATATATATATATATATATATATATATATATATATATATATATATATATATATATATATTTTACGTGTTTTTCATATTCAAATAAGCCATATATATTTTTGATATATTAATGTCTGGATTCTCTTAACAACCTCGGGATCACAGACCCAGGCGAAATCTCACAAAGACAAGAGCTTGGCTCCGGCCGGGAATCGAACCCTGGTCGGCAAGCTTATATAGACAGTGACTAACCCACTTGGCCAAGTGGGTTAGTCACTGTCTCTATAAGCTTGCCGACCAGGGTTCGATTCCCGGCCGGAGCCAAGCTCTTGTCTTTGTGAGATTTCGCCTGGGTCTGTGATCCCGAGGTTGTTAAGAGAATCCAGACATTAATATATCAAAAATATATATGGCTTATTTGAATATATATATATATATATATATATATATATATATATATATATACATGTATATATATATATATATATATATGTATGTATATATATATATATATATATATATATATGTATATACATATATATATGTATATATATATATATGCGTGTGTGTGTGTGTGTGTCTGTTAATCCTTGAATGTATCAAGCTACGAAACAAAAAGTGAAAAACTCTATTGTAGTTAGTAATTTCATGTTATTGCAATCGTAATACTAAAAATAAAACAAAGATATATTTCCATCTTATTTATATAGAATATTGAAACTCCTTGAAGTCAGTTTTTTATTCAACTTCAGATAATCATGATTGAAAGAATTAATATAACACAGGACCTATGGAAAAGAACGCAGAGCTTAAATTAAAAAAAAAAAAAAATCTGTATGAAGTCGTTAGCATGTGTTACTGGTTAACTCCTGCAGCCAGTTTTAACCCAATTACTGGGTTGTCTTCTTACCAGCTAATAACATGATCAGTTTTAACCAAATTTCTGGTTGTCTTCTGACTAGCTAATCCTGTGACCAATTTTAACCAGTTGATGGATTGTTTTCTGACCAGTTAATCTAATGGCCAGTTTTAACCAGATTGCTGGGTTGTCCTCTGACCAGCAATTCCTGTGGGCAGTTTTAACTATATCACTGGACTATCTTCTGACCAGCTAATCTTTTGGCCAGTTTTAACCAGATTACTGGGTTGTCTTCTGACCAGCCAAGCCTGTAGCCAATTTTAACCTGTTACTTGGTTGTCTTCTGACCAAGTAATCTTATGGCCAGTTTAAACCAGATTACTGTGTTGTCTTCTGACCAGTAACAAGATTACTGAGTTGTCTTTTGTCCAGCTGATCCTGTGCCAAATTTTAACCAGTTACTGGGTTGTCTTCTGACCAACGAATATTATTGCCAGTTTTAACTAGATTGCTGTGTTGCCTTCTGACCAGCTACTCATATGACTAGTTTTAACCAGATTACGGAGTTGTCTTCTGACCAGATAATCCTGTGGCCAGTTTTAAGTTGATTACTGTGTTGCCTTCTGACTAGCTACTCATATGACTAGTTTTAACCAGATTACGGAGTTGTCTTCTGACCAACTAATCTTATGGCCAGTTTTAATCAGATTACTGTGTTGTCTTCTGACCAGTAACCAGATTACTGAGTTGTCCTTTGACCAGCTGATCCTGTGTCCAGTTTTAACCAGATTATTTGGTTGTCCCCTGACCACCTAATCCTGTGCCAAATTTTAACCAGTTACTGGTTTGTCTTCTGACCAACGAATATTATTGCCAGTTTTAACCAGATTGCTGTGTTGTCTTCTGACCAGATAATCCTGTGGCCAGTTTTAAGCAGATTACTGGGTTGTCTGTAGACCATCTTATCATGTGACCAGTTTTAACCAGATTACTGGGTTGTCTTCTAACCAGCAAATCCTGTGGCCATTTTTAACCAGATGTCTTCTGACCAGGTAATCTTGTGGCCAGTTTTAACTAGATTACTGAGTTGTCATCTGACCAGCTAATCCTGTGGCCAATTTAACCAGATTACTGGATTGTCTTCTGACCAGCTAATCCTGTGGCCAGTTTTAACCAGATTACTATGTTGTCATCTGACCAGCTAATCTTGTGGCCAATTTTAACCAGATTACTGGGTTATTTTCTGACCAGCTAATCCTGTGGCCAGTTTTAACTACATTACTGAGATGTCATCTGACCAGCTAATCCTGTGGCTAATTTTAACCAGATTACTGGGTTGTCTTGTGATCAGCTAATCCTGTGGCCATTTTTAACTAGATTACTGTGTTGTCATCTGACCAGCTAATTCTGGGGCCAACTTTAACCAGATTACTGGGTTGTCTTCTGACCAGCTAATCCTGTGGCCAGTTTGAACCAGATTACTGTGTTGTCATCTGACCAGCTAATCCTGTGACAACTGTAATCAGATTACTGGGTTGTCTTCTGACCAGTTAATCCTGTTACCAGTTTTAGTCCCATTGATAGTGAGATCATTAATGGGGTACCCATTGTATGATTTATAAAATGTTGCGTTCTGGTTCTTATAGATTTGCCTTCACCTTTTTGGTTAGCATGAAATTATTTATATTCAGAACGTGGGCATTATAAAATATATACAACGAGACATATTTTTATTACCAAATTGTTCAGTGTATTGTTACGTTTAAAGATTACCCTGAAATTTATTCACTTTTGAGAAGAAGGTGACATCTATATAACTTCTGCAAATTATAGGCATTGTATGGTATTTTATTATCCTTTGTTTTTGTCTATCTAAACGCTATGAAAGATTTTCTAACTTTATTATTACATCCTTTTTATAAATAGTTAAGAAAACAGATATTAGTTACAATTTCTTTTATTTTTATAAACTTTCCCTCAGTCAGAGTTAAAGAAATGTTACAAAATTTTGATAAGATGCCATGGAATTAGTGACTTTAAACCTTTTCAGTGTTTTTTAGTGTTGGTGTCTATAAGATTAAATGTATAAGTATGATTAAAAAGCATTAGCCACTTCCTACACATGTGCAGAAGAATCAGTATCAATTTGTAAACCCATTTATCTAACACAGAATTATACACTCTGGGTATAAAGGACATCACCTTATATTCCTCTCCATATTCCATACAAATTATGAATGATAATCAATATCGTTCTCCCTTCTTCCCACATGACTGAACCATATGAAAACATCCAATCCATCCTTAGAGTTAAGCTAACCTATTTACCATAAGGTATCATCTCATTATCTATTATGCGATTGATAGTTATCAACATCTCCAACCTTCCTCTACTTCATTTACATCCAAAATCAACACGTTATTTTCTATAAGGGAGATTTGGCTCAACTGTCACCTCATACATAACAACTTTGATTGCCCAATTATCTCCCTAATATTTTGTGTACACTAAACCAACTTTATCTCGTAGCCTGTTCTGTGACAGACTTCTTGAATGGTCAAATAGACATGACTTATCAGTACGTTGCTCTGTAGGTCACTTCTTATGGGGGTCATCTCTGTTGTCCTTTATATGAATATCTAGTCTGTCATTCGGAATTGTATTTCTTCAAAGTTTCATCATAATAATTTTTTTGAAGAATTTCACAATTCTTGAAAACATGTGATTATCTTCTTCAAATATATTCTTTAGAAAGCTATCATTGTTCAGCACGAAATTTATCCAGTGCTGGCTCCCCACAATCAAAGACATCTTTGTTTGTCCTGTGAGAGAGATCACCAGGGGCCTTTGGAAGTCCCAATGCAGCAATCTCGTCCTGAGCTTCTTGGGAAATCTTCAGACTCCATCTGTTGTAGGTGTTAATGAGGTCAGAACCTACAATCTTACTCAGGTTCTTGTATACATGATCATATTGTTTTTGTCTATCAGAGGCTAGTGCCTTTGCATCCTCTTCAGAGAGGGCCCTTGTATTTTTTCTTAGTTGGCGGAACATTTCCCAGTCCTTGTCAGGGAAGGCAAACTTTATTTCCATGAGGAACACGAGCTGTTCCCACACGTCAGCCTCTGCGAATGACATCCCTGCATCGACATGATCTGCTGCCCTGTTGTAGTCTCCTTGTTTCTCCAGACGATCTTCATCAAAGAGTTGTCGTTGAATATAAAGGGAATATAGATTTACTGTTGATTCAGTGCCGTATGCACCACCCCAGTAGGGTATTTGTTGGTAATTGTGCCCTAATTCATGCCAAGAGACCCAGTCGTAAGGAGTATTTTCGCTACCCATGTTATAGTAAGTGCGGTCAAACATAGCAGGAAATCCAGCATGGGCACTACCAGCAGTTATTTGTTTATCATTTACCAACCAAAATTTTCCCCTTGGTGGTTGCTCTGTTTCATCAAATCCTGCTGCATAATTGAGCATTCCTATGATCTCATTATATCGGTCCATGAGCTTATCAGGATCAGTAATATTTTGAGCATCAGATGTGGCTACTACAGCAATTACCAGGTCAGTTTCTAAGAGTGTATATGGGGCTCCTTTCTTTAACTCCTCAGCCCATTGTTCCTTTGTAGTTTCCCCTAACTTAAAGTAAGGAGCTTCCACCACCTTTCTGACTTCTATATCAACTAAGAAGTTTTCGCCTTCTGAAAAGGTAAATATCAAGTGGCCTCCAAATTGACTGCGAATCTTGTTGGCTCCTGGTGCAAGGTCAAAAGTTTCTGAAACAATTGGCATACGTTTAAATTCCTTATCTTTTACATTGGGAGAGGTCGGTTGAAGGTTATCAATATGGGCACTAACTCGAACTTGTATTTGAGCTGCTCTCTCTGATGTCAGTGACTCTGGTAAGATAACCTCAACCATTTCATCAGGTGGTACATAAAGATTGGTTGCTTGCCAATCTTTTGGGATCGTCATGCGGAAATCTTTGGTCTGTCCTAAAACGGAAAGGTCAAGTACTAAGTTTCGAGTAATTCTAGGTGCATCCAAAGAGACTAAGCCAGGGAATGTTTCTACATCTCTTTTGTGAGGAAGTGGGGCATCTGGTGGGGCTAACCAGTTACTTATAGTTCTGGCCATTTCTTGTCTGTAGGTAGTCTCGTCTTTAGCTGAAACTGGGTACTGGGCTGGAAGAGCTCCATCTAATTCAGCTTCCAATTCTGACAAGGTCCACCACTTCTGATTAGTTCCATCATGCAGTGAATACAGTATAACACGAGTCCTTGGCTCCTCCCATGGCACGTCCATAGCTTTATTTCCTCCCTCTGGAACAAACCTGGATTTTTCATCATGAATCCATCCTGCTGGAGAAGCTGTGTCCCCTAGAGTGACAGTGTTGTTTGAATAGTTTGGGATGAGGCAATATGAGCGGTTACCACCCCAAAGTAAATTATTGCCATCATGAAACCATTGTTGTTTTGTGTTTCCGCTACATTTTGCCAGTCCAATTTCAGCATCACTTGGACCACTTCCCTTGAGGACAGTCAGTGAAGTTAGTGTACTTTGACTGATAAGAAAATCTGCCTCGTCTGCCTTTCTATTTTTCTTAGTTAGCTCTGAAAGACGAAGAAAATCCTATATTAACCGTTGAAGATATGGGAATGATATTTAAAGTTGGTAAAGTATATTAGATTTCCATTATCAATACAGTTATTTTCCTAGAATGAAACATCAGTTGAGTATTGATGTTCTACAAAATAAATAAAAAAAATATTTTTTTTCAAAGTGATCTGAAAAAATCTAGAAAATGGCTCCGATAACTCCCTAATGAAAATATTATGAGAACATTTCTCTACTGTATATCATCTTAGTAGTAACTGTGTAAATAATATCAAGGGTTCATGTTGGGTACATTTGAAAGTATTACAAGAAATATTACAGAATTTGTTCTGCTATTATTTTTTTTTTTATCATTAGGAAATATTCATTAGTTAGCATTTAGCAAATGAACTGAGCAATGATTACTGTTCTCAAGTATTCCGAAGATTTCAATGGATAACCTTTTCTTGAAATTTGGTAGGAAATCTTGATAAACATGATACCTTTAATTATTTAAATGTATTTCCGAGTTTGATTTCTGTCTAGAATGAGGAAGAAATTATGAAATTGTAAAATTTATCCTATATCGAGTATTTTCATTATCGATACTATTAGAATGTCCAAATGTCATATATGTGAAGACACTGGTAGATTGAAAATGCGTAAATGACGAGAAATGGAGTCAAGTATATAACCCCCCCCCCCCTCAAAAAAAAAAATGGAGTTAATAGCACAAGTCAAGATTTATGGACAAAGATCAAGACAAACCACAACGTGAAATAAAATTTTCTGTCCCACTCTACTCTATTGTGTATAATTACCAGCCATGTTGCTTGTGTAGTAATTTCTTGAACAGTGTACCTCTTCATGAGGAGAGCGGCTTTATATACCCTTGCTTGTCAAGAGTTCAATTTATTATCTTATTTTTCTTTGGTTTTACCTCGTGATAACCGTTTGATAAGTCATGTGTAATGAGATTATTATGTACTAAAAATAAATAAGATTATATATGATTATATATGATTAGCTCTAGATTTACATTCCTCACCAATAAAAGATAAATACATGGACGTACAGACATTATGTATACATATATACACACACACACACACACACACATATATATATATATATATATATATATAAATATATATATATATATATATATATATATATATATAAATATATATATATATATATATATATATATATATATATATATATATATATATATATATATATATATATATATATATATATATTCTCGTAAGCAAGCTTTTCAAGTCCTGTGGTGTTCTGCTTATAAGGACATGATCCCCAACTGCTCTATGTATTACAAAATCCATGAGGAGGATAAAACAACATAGGTGACAACACATTCCCTTGGAGTACTCCACTGTTCACTGGAAATTCATTTGATAGGAATCCACTAACATAACCTTGCACTTTCTATGCTCATGAACAGACTTAATCAAATTTACATATTTAAATGGAACTCCATAATAACGCAGGACTCTCTACAAAATTGGCCGGTGCACACTATCAAAGGCTTTTTCATAGTCCACAAATGCCATCAATAGTATATATATATATGTACATATATATATATATATAAATATATATATATATATATATATATATATATATATATATATATGTATATATATATATATATATATATATATATATATATATATATATATATATATATATATATATATATGTGTGTGAGGCCTCTGTTCTGCATTAGACCGGAAACGGTTGATAATGAGGATGATGATATTTATATATACGTAATAGGCATTCATATGTGTGTATGTACTGTATATATTTATATATATATATATATATATATATATAAATATATATACACACACAGTATATAGCCTTTATATGTGTATATGATATGTATATATGTATTATATATGTATATATATATATATATATATATATATATATATATATATATATATACAGTACATATATCTATAATGTATGTATTGACAAATATGTGTTGAAAATTACGGCTAACTATTTAGATAGATATGCACACACACGTGCATGCGTCCTCCTCTCTCCAGGGTATGGTGATAGGCAATATATACATATACATATATATATATATATATATATATATATATGTATACATATATATATAATACATATATATATACTGTGTGTATATATATATATATATATATATATATATATATATATATATATATATATATATGCTTTTTATTTTATGCATGGGAGTGTACGTAGTATATGTATGTATATATGTTAATATATATACGGAGGTATTTATAAATATTTCTTATTATTATTATTAATATTATTATTATTATTGTTATTATTATTATCATTATTATTGTTCTTGTTTTTATTATTATTATTATTATTATTATTATTATTATTACTTGCGAAGCTGCAACACTAGTGGAAAAAAACAGTATGCTACAAGCCCTAGTGCTCAAACAGGGAAACTAGCCCAGTGAGGAAATGAAATAAATAAACTATATATTAGAAGCAATGAATAAAAACATTGTATATTTTCAAGTTCAGTAACGATAAAATAGATGGGTCATATGTAAACTATGGAGAGAGACATGTCAACCTGGTCAACACAAAAATATTAACTAGAAGTTTGAATTCCACTGATTCAACTGTTAAACTTCCATGTAGTGTTGAGCCTCAAGATGGAGAATGTAAGACTATTAGAATGAACGGCATATCTTTTACTATGTACAGAATGCTACATTCTTAGAAGATCTGAATGCAAATGATTGTCAGAATTATGAAAATTATTATGCAGCATGCAGTAGTTAGGTCTTTATGAAGGGATTCAGCAACCCCAGATCTACATTTTGGATAAGGAATTGAATGAAAAAAAGAGTGGCATTACCAGCATATAAAACAAGGTTGCTTTCTAAGCCAAACCACATATAAGGCGTATATTTTATGAAAAGTGACGGCTAAGAACACCACCCTGAGGAACACCAGATATTACATTCCTCTATTTACTATGGTGCTTATTAACAATAACTCTTAAAAATCTATTACTTAAAAAGAAAAAACCCACCTACTCCAAAGTGCTTGAATTTGAAAACAAGAGCCGCGTGATTAACATTCAAAGGCAACACTAAAATCTGTCAAAGACAGCACTAAAATCAAGGCCACTCATACGAACATCCTGACCGCAATGAAAGGATTTTTTTACAGCATTGGAAATTGCAAGAAAGGCACCAAATATACCAAGGCCTTTACGAAAGCCAAATTGCAAACTAGGCAAATGATTATTATCATTAGCATACCTATTTAAACGTTTTCCTAATAGACTTCAAAAACTCTAGATAATATTATTATTATTATTACTATCCAAGCTACAACCCTAATTGGAAAAGCAAGATGCTATAAGCCCAGGGGCTCCAATAGGGAAAAATAGCCGAGTGAGGAAAGGAAATAAGGAAATAAATAACTGAAGAGAACAAATTAACAATTAATCATTCTAAAAAAAGTAATGTCAAAAGAGATATGTCATATATAAACTATTAACAACGTCAAAAACAAATATGTCATATATAAACTATAAAAAGACTCATGTCCGCCTGGTCAACAAAAAAGCATTTGCTCCAACTTTGAACTTTTGAAGTTCTACTGATTCGAGCAGTCATCAACAGGGCTAGAGCTACCTCAATAACATTACCAATTCACCAGCAAGTGAAAAAAGAACCTGTTCTTGCTAACTTACGGAAAATGACAAACAATCTAAGAGATAAGAAATCAGCTGTCTTTATGAAAAAAAAACAAGGAAAAATATCATTTGGGTCTACACCTATATGGGCATCAATGTCTATCGATCGTTTTAATTTCATAGTGCAGAAAAGCTAAACTGATTAGTTTAGCTTCAAGAAAGCAGGAATGAGGAATATTGAGTCTCATTACTCTGCTTATTGTCAAACACATCAGGCAAAAGGGTTGCCTTTTCCTATAAACAGTGAGTCACTGAGCCGGCTGGTTTAAGTAAAGGAGGATATGTTAAATCTATATCAAAGAGGGCTTACTTAAGGGTAGCCTATCATTTATTTCACTGGGTTGTAACAGAAAGTGCTTCCTTTATGGTCAAATTGTATACATACATACAGACACAGACATATATATATATATATATATATATATATATATATATATATATATATATATATATATATATATATATATATATATATATATATATATATATATAGCGTTTGAAAGTATTATTTGCAATGGAAGAAAGGAAAGTTTTATAACAAAAAACGCCTCAGATTGAATTATTGTGCAACTCTCTCTCTCTCTCTCTCTCTCTCTCTCTCTCTCTCTCTCTCTCTCTCTCTCTCTCTCTCTCTCTCTCTCTGGGTAAAATTGATATCCTCTTTGTTGTCAACTAAGACTATAGTTTATATATGACATATCTGTTTTTGACGTTGTTAATAGTTTGTATAGGACATATCTGTTTTGACGCTGTTACTGTTTTTAGAATGATATATTGTTAAATTATTCTCATCATTTATTTATTTCCTTATTTCCTTTCCTCACTGGGTTATTTTTCCCTATTGGAGCCCTCGGGCTTATAGCATCTTGCTCTTCCAACTAGGGTTGTAGCTTGGCTAGTAATAATAATAATAATAATAACAACATCAGATCTGTAAACTCAGGTTTAGACGATTACTGTTCTTATTAGTTTAGTGTAATATTGAATATGAAATTCTTTTTATTCTTCAGGAGTTGTGGTTTATGTATATATATATATATATATATATATATATATATATATATATATATATATATATATATATATTTC
Organism: Palaemon carinicauda; assembly: GCF_036898095.1. Taxonomy (NCBI): domain Eukaryota; kingdom Metazoa; phylum Arthropoda; class Malacostraca; order Decapoda; family Palaemonidae; genus Palaemon; species Palaemon carinicauda. The sequence goes on along the minus strand of NC_090736.1, from coordinate 149,700,342 downwards.
TATCGACAAAGTTCTTTCTTATGTCACTATTTTATAGCATTGTATAGAAATCCTCTACAATTTTTATAACTCCGTCTGTTTTTTTTTTATATTCAAATTTTCATCATTTAAAGCAAATATCTGTGTAAAATTTTCTTTTAATGAATTTTGTGATTCTACTGTTTATTATTGTTTCCTCAATTTTTGTCTAATTGAGTGTATGAATGTTTTACGTTCTTAGTTTGTTTATTGTTTTGGATAGATCTACTAATTATAGTTAATCTTTTCCAAACTTTTCTTTATCAAGTTTTTGGTGGTTTCTGATAGTTTCCATTGACTGCTTAAGAACTTTTCCATCTGTCTCTTGTGCCGATTCCAATGAATTTTTTCTTCTTTTTTAATTACTGTAGCTGGGAATACATATTTTGTATGGCTAAACTAAATTCATCAGATCTTTCTCTTGTTACAGGAGTCACATTTTCTTTCTTAAAATTAGTTTTTCTCTTTCTATCGTTAGATCTACACAAATTTTATGTCTCACCATTCTATGGTTGCTTGACTTTAAATTGTTTAACTGTTACATCTTTAAGTGAATTAACTTTTTTCACTGAGAATAAATATATTTCGTTTTTCATTTCTCCATTTGTCTTATCCATGTTCATTTTCTATGTTCCTTTTTTTTAAAGGGAGTCCATAATTTTTTGGTTATTTCTTTCAGCAAATTCTACAAGCATGTCTCCTCTGCCATTTCTTGTGCCTACTTCAAGTTTACTTACTGATAATTTTCCACTCTTTCTTTGGCCTTCTTTAGCATTGTAATCACCCTAAAAAAATGTAAATTGTCTTTCATGTTTTTCTCAAAGATATCTCCAGATCTTCATAAAAAATTTTTATTTCTTCTCTATATAGAATTTTGTTGGTACCTACATAAGAATGATCTTCAGTTTATACTCATTTAGTTTCATAATCGGTCCTGCAATTCATCACTAATAAAACAAAATTAATCTATGTTACCATTTTATCTGTTCATTTCATGTTTTCTCTAGCAAAATATATGAACCTCTTTTAACTCTATATAAGATTCACCAATTCTTCTAATTTCAGTAAACTTTAATATATTCAAATTTATTTATTTCAGTTCTGCTAGTAACAGAAATATCTTCCATAGACAGGGTCATGATATTGTATGTTAAAAGATTCTAAATAAAATAAAAGAAAATGAGTCGAATGAAGCACAATGTTGATGAATATAATTTTATTTTACTTTTCTGTAGAAGTATCTCAGCTACAATATCGAAGAAATCATTCTTAATTATTTGTAAAAAATTCATAACAAACCAATATTTTTAAAGAATTTCATATATCATGGTTATATGGGAATATTATTTTTACTTGTTCTCTGTAAAACGCTATATTGTTTAGCACGGAATTTCTTCAGTCCTGGGTGCCCACATACAAAGACATCTTTCTTTGTTCTGTGAGAGAGATCACCAGGTGCCTTTGGAAGTCCCAATGCAGCAATCTCGTCCTGAGCTTCTTGGGAAATCTTCAGACTCCATCTGTTATAGGTGTTAATGAGGTCAGAACCTACAATCTTACTCAGGTTCTTGTATACGTGATCGTATTGGTTTTGTTTTTTTGAGGCTAGAACCTCTGCGTCCTCTTTAGACAGGGCCCGTGTAATTTTTCTTAGTTGTCTGAACATTTCCCAGTCCTTATCAGGGAAGGCAAACTTTATTTCCATGAGGAACACGAGCTGTTCCCACACGTCGGCCTCAGCGAATGTCATCCCTGCATCGACATGATCTGCTGCACGGTTGTAGTCTCCTTGTATCTCCAAACGATCCTCATCAAAGAGTTGTCGTTGAATGTAAAGAGAATATAGATTTACCGTTGATTCAGTGCCGTATGCATCTGCCCAGTATTCCGATTGTTGGTAATTATGCCCCAATTCATGCCAGGAGACCCAGTCATAAGGAGTCTCTTCACTACCCAAGTTAAAGTAAGTGCTGTCAAACATAGCAGGAAATCCATTATGGGCACCACCATTAGTTATTTGCTTATCATCTACCAGCCAAAACTTTCCTCTTGGTGGTACTTCTGTTTCATCAAATCCAGCTGAATAATTGAGCATATCTATAATTTCATTATATCGGTTCATTAGCTTGTCTGGGTCAGCAATATTTTGAGCATCAGATGTGGCTACTAAAACAACTACCTGATCAGATTCTAAGAGTGTATATGGGGCTCCTTTCTTTAACTCTTGTGCCCATTGTTCTTTTCTTGTCTCCCCTAAACTAAAATATGGAGCTTCCACCACGTTTCTGACTTTTACATCAACCAAGAAGCTTTCTCCATCTGAAAAGGTAAATATCAAGTGGCCTCCAAATTGACTACGGATCTTGGTGGTTCCAGGTGCAAGGTCAAAGGTTTCTGAAATAAGTGGCATACGGAAAAATTTCCCGTCTTCTATTACATTATAAGAACTTGGTTCAAGTCTGTCAGTATGGGCACTAACTCGAACTTGTATTTGAGCTGCTCTCTCTGATGTCAGTGACTGGGGTAAGATAACCTCAACCATTTCATCAGGTGGTACATACAGATTGGTTGCTTGCCAATCTTTTGGGATAATCATTCGAAAATCTCTTGATTGTCCTAGCACAGAAAGGTCAAGTACTAAGTTTCGAGTAATTCTAGGTGCATCCAAAGAGACTAACCCAGGGAATGTTTCTACATCTCTTTTATAAGGAAGTGGGGCATCTGGTGGGGCAAACCAGTTACATATAGTTCTGGCCATTTCTTGTATGTAGGTAGTCTCGTCCGTAACTGAAACCGGGTACTTGGCTGGAAGAGCTCCATCTAGAACAGCTTTCAACTCTGTGAAAGTCCACCATTTCTCAGTTTCCTCATCGTCCAAAGGATACAGCTCAACTACAATCCTCGGTTCAACCCATGGTACGTCCATAGCTTCATATCCTCTCTTTGGAACAAACCTGGATTTTTTATCGTGATTCCATCCTAATGAAGAAGCTGGGTCCCCTAGAGTGACAGTGTTGATTTTATATTTTGGGATGAGGCAATATGAGGGGTTACCACCCCAGAGTAAATTATCACCATCATGAAACCATTGTTATTCTGTCTTTCCGCTACATTTTGCAAGTCCAATTTTAGCATCACTTGGACCACTTCCCTTGAGGACAGTTAGTGAAGTTAGTGCACTTTGACTGATAAGAAAGTCTGCTTCGTTTGCCTTTCCATTTATCTCAGTTACCTCTGAAGTAAAAAGAAAATCAATATTAGTAATGAAAATATTGGGTAGATCTTTCAATTCTGACAAAATATATAAATTAGTTTCTTCTATCAATACATTTTTGGGGGTTATTGACAAAATCGTCTGCATAGTAAAGATTGGGCTTTTGTAAAAGTAAATAAAGTTTTACAAAGTTTATCCTTAATTAATTATACACAGCTTTAAGGATTTATATGCCTGACAAACAACCTGATTCACTGGTGTGAGAACACTCACTGGACCGATAGAGAGTGTTGGCTGGCTTTTGAACTTGACTGTACAGTACTTCATGTCAATTCGAGAGCCATACTAATAAGTCTTGCAATTCATTACTTTTGTAATACTAAGAGTTTAACAGATATAAGTTATTTTCCATTCAAATTATAAAGAAGAAAATAATTAAAACAAAATTTTCATAGGGGGAAACATCAATTGAACAACGAGTTGCTCTTGAAAATAAACTGAAAATGTTAATTTTTTACAGTGATTGATACTTGGTTATTTGTAAATCTAAAATCTTCGAGCAAATAAATCGGATAAGTTTCCGGTAAAAACCCTATCATGAAAAATTTGCTCCGATAATTTCTTTAACTACTGAAAGAATAAACTCAAAAGCTTATATTCATTAAATGTGAAAATATTTTAACAAATACTGTAGAATTTCGTCTACAAAGCCCTTTTGCATTTTTTTTACTTACCGAGTAACAGTTGCATTTAGTAAAATTCTTGAACAACGACAACTATACTCAAATATTCCGAACATTTCAAAGAATCA
>NC_090736.1:149678799-149691299 GCF_036898095.1 Palaemon carinicauda | reverse complement strand
TATATATTTTTGATATATTAATGTCTGGATTCTCTTAACAACCTCGGGATCACAGACCCAGGCGAAATCTCACAAAGACAAGAGCTTGGCTCCGGCCGGGAATCGAACCCTGGTCGGCAAGCTTATATAGACAGTGACTAACCCACTTGGCCAAGTGGGTTAGTCACTGTCTATATAAGCTTGCCGACCAGGGTTCGATTCCCGGCCGGAGCCAAGCTCTTGTCTTTGTGAGATTTCGCCTGGGTCTGTGATCCCGAGGTTGTTAAGAGAATCCAGACATTAATATATCAAAAATATATATGGCTTATTTGAATATATATATATATATATATATATATATATATATATATATATATATATATATATATATATATATACATGTATATATATATATATGTATGTATGTATATATATATATATATATATATATATATATATATGTATATACATATATATATGTATATATATATATATATATATGTATATATATATATATATATGCGTGTGTGTGTGTGTGTGTCTGTTAATCCTTGAATGTATCAAGCTACGAAACAAAAAGTGAAAAACTCTATTGTAGTTAGTAATTTCATGTTATTGCAATCGTAATACTAAAAATAAAACAAAGATATATTTCCATCTTATTTATATAGAATATTGAAACTCCTTGAAGTCAGTTTTTTATTCAACTTCAGATAATCATGATTGAAAGAATTAATATAACACAGGACCTATGGAAAAGAACGCAGAGCTTAAATTAAAAAAAAAAAAAATCTGTATGAAGTCGTTAGCATGTGTTACTGGTTAACTCCTGCAGCCAGTTTTAACCCAATACTGGGTTGTCTTCTTACCAGCTAATAACATGATCAGTTTTAACCAAATTTCTGGTTGTCTTCTGACTAGCTAATCCTGTGACCAATTTTAACCAGTTGATGGATTGTTTTCTGACCAGTTAATCTAATGGCCAGTTTTAACCAGATTGCTGGGTTGTCCTCTGACCAGCAATTCCTGTGGGCAGTTTTAACTATATCACTGGACTATCTTCTGACCAGCTAATCTTTTGGCCAGTTTTAACCAGATTACTGGGTTGTCTTCTGACCAGCCAAGCCTGTAGCCAATTTTAACCTGTTACTTGGTTGTCTTCTGACCAAGTAATCTTATGGCCAGTTTAAACCAGATTACTGTGCTGTCTTCTGACCAGTAACAAGATTACTGAGTTGTCTTTTGACCAGCTGATCCTGTGCCAAATTTTAACCAGTTACTGGGTTGTCTTCTGACCAACGAATATTATTGCCAGTTTTAACTAGATTGCTGTGTTGTCTTCTGACCAGCTACTAATATGACTAGTTTTAACCAGATTACGGAGTTGTCTTCTGACCAGATAATCATTTGGCCAGTTTTAAGCAGATTACTGGGTTGTCTGTAGACCACCTTATCATGTGACCAGTTTTAACTAGATTACTGGGTTGTCTTCTAACCAGCTAATCCTGTGGCCATTTTTAACTAGAATACTGGGTTATCTTCTGACCAGCTAATCCTGTGGCCAGTTTTAACTAGATTACTGAGTTGTCATCTGACCAGCTAATCCTGTGACCAATTTAACCAGATTACTGGGTTGTCTTCTGACCAGCTAATCCTTTGGTCAGTTTTAACTAGATTACTGAGTTTTCATCTGACCAGCTAATCCTGTGGCCAATTTTAACCAGATTACTGGGTTATCTTCTGACCAGCTAATCCTGTGGTCAGTTTTAACTAGATTACTGGGTTGTCTTCTGACCAGCTAATCCTGTGGCCAGTTTGAACCAGATTACTGTGTTGTCATCTGACCAGCTAATCCTGTGACCAATTTAACCAGATTACTGGGTTGTCTTCTGACCAGCTAATCCTTTGGTCAGTTTTAACTAGATTACTGAGTTTTCATCTGACCAGCTAATCCTGTGGCCAATTTTAACCAGATTACTGGGTTATCTTCTGACCAGCTAATCCTGTGGTCAGTTTTAACTAGATTACTGGGTTGTCTTCTGACCAGCTAATCCTGTGGCCAGTTTGAACCAAATTACTGTGTTGTCATCTGACCAGCTAATCCTGTGACAACTGTAATCAGATTACTGGGTTGTCTTCTGACCAGTTAATCCTGTTACCAGTTTTAGTCCCATGGATAGTGAAATCACTAATGGGGTACCCATTGTATGATTTATAAAATGTTGTGTTCTGGTTCTTATAGATTTGCCTTCACCTTTTTGGTTAGCATGAAATTATTTATATGCAGAACGTGGGTATTATAAGATATATACAACGAGACATATTTTTATTACCAAATTGTTCAGTGTATTGTTACGTTTAAAGATTACCCTGAAATTTATTCACTTTTGAGAAGAAGGTGACGTCTATATAACTTCTGCAAATTATAGGCATTGTATGGTATTTTATTATCGCTTGTTTTTGTCTATCTAAACGCTATGAAAGATTTTATAACTTTATTATTACATCCTTTTTATAAATAGTTAAGAAAACATATATTAGTTGCAATTTCTTTTATTTTTGTAAACTTTCCCTCAGTCAAAGTTAAAGAAATGTTACAAAATTTTGATAAGATACCATGGAATTAGTGGCTTTAAACCTTTTCAGTGTTTTTTAGTGTTGGTGTCTATAAGATTAAATGTATAAGTATGATTAAAAAGCATTAGCCACTTCCTACACATGTTTAGAAGAATCAGTATCAATTTGTAAACCCATTTAACATAAATGCCATTCACTTTTATCTAACACGGAATTATACACTCTGGGTATAAAGGACATTCCTTTTCCTTACATCTGTCACCTTGTATTCCTCTCCACATTCCTTATAAATCATGAATGATAATCAATATCGTTCTCCCTTCTTTCCACAGGACTGAACCATATGAAAACATCCAATCCATCTTTAAAGTTAAGCTAACCTATTTACCATAAGGTATCATCTCATTATCTATTATGCGATTGATAGTTATCAACATCTCCAACCTTCCTCTACTTCATTTACATCCAAAATCAACACGTTATTTTCTATAAGGGAGATTTGGCTCAATTGTCACCTCATACATAACAACTTTGATTGCCCAATTATCTCCCTAATATTTTGTGTACACTAAACCAACTTTATCACGTAGCCTGTTCTGTGACGGACTTCTTGAATGGTCAAATAGACATGACTTATCAGTACGTTACTCTGTAGGTCACTTCTTATGGTGGTCATCTCTGTTGTCCTTTATATGAATATCTAGTCTGTCATTCGAAATTGTGTTTCTTCAAAGTTTCATCATAATATTTTTTTTGAAGAATTTCACAATTCTTGAAAACGTGTGATTATCTTCTTCAAATATATTCTTTAGAAAGCTATCATTGTTCAGCACGGAATTTATCCAGTGCTGGCTCCCCACAATCAAAGACATCTTTGTTTGTCCTGTGAGAGAGATCACCAGGTGCCTTTGGAAGTCCTAAGGCAGCAATCTCGTCCTGAGCTTCTTGGGAAATCTTCAGACTCCATCTGTTGTAGGTGTTAATGAGGTCAGAACCTACAATCTTACTCAGGTTCTTGTATACATGATCATATTGTTTTTGTCTATCAGAGGCTAGTGCCTTTGCATCCTCTTCAGAGAGGGCCCTTGTATTTTTTCTTAGTTGGCGGAACATTTCCCAGTCCTTATCAGGGAAGGCAAACTTTATTTCCATGAGGAACACGAGCTGTTCCCACACGTCAGCCTCAGCGAATGTCATCCCTGCATCGACATGATCTGCTGCACGGTTGTAGTCTCCTTGTTTCTCCAGACGATCTTCATCAAAGAGTTGTCGTTGATTATAAAGGGAATATAGATTTACTGTTGATTCAGTGCCGTATGCACCACCCCAGTAGGGTATTTGTTGGTAATTGTGCCCTAATTCATGCCAGGAGACCCAGTCGTAAGGAGTATTTTCGCTACCCATGTTATAGTAAGTGCGGTCAAACATAGCAGGAAATCCAGCATGGGCACTACCAGCAGTTATTTGTTTATCATTTACCAACCAAAATTTTCCCCTTGGTGGTTGCTCTGTTTCATCAAATCCTGCTGCATAATTGAGCATTCCTATGATCTCATTATATCGGTCCATGAGCTTATCAGGGTCAGTAATATTTTGAGCATCAGATGTGGCTACTACAGAAATTACAAGGTCAGTTTCTAAGAGTGTGTATGGGGCTCCTTTCTTTAACTCCTCAGCCCATTGTTCCTTTGTAGTTTCCCCTAACTTAAAGTAAGGAGCTTCCACCACCTTTCTGACTTCTATATCAACTAAGAAGTTTTCTCCTTCTGAAAAGGTAAATATCAAGTGGCCTCCAAATTGACTGCGAATCTTGTTGGCTCCTGGTGCAAGGTCAAAAGTTTCTGAAACCATTGGCATACGTTTAAATTCCTTATCTTTTACATTAGGAGAGGTCGGTTGAAGGTTATCAGTATGGGCACTAACTCGAACTTGTATTTGAGCTGCTCTCTCTGATGTCAGTGACTCCGGTAAGATAACCTCAACCATTTCATCAGGTGGTACATAAAGATTGGTTGCTTGCCAATCTTTTGGGATCGTCATGCGGAAATCTCTGGTCTGTCCTAACACGGAAAGGTCAAGTACTAAGTTTCGAGTAATTCTAGGTGCATCCAAAGAGACTAAACCAGGGAATGTTTCTACATCTCTTTTGTAGGGAAGTGGGGCATCTGGTGGGGCTAACCAGTTACTTATAGTTCTGGCCATTTCTTGTCTGTAGGTAGTCTCGTCTTTAGCTGAAACTGGGTACTGGGCTGGAAGAGCTCCATCTAATTTAGCTTCCAATTCTGACAAGGTCCACCATTTCTGATTAGTTCCATCATGCAGTGAATACAATATAACACGAGTCCTTGGTTCCTCCCATGGCACGTCCATAGCTTTATTTCCTCCCTCTGTAACAAACCTCGATTTTTCATCATGAATCCAACCTGCTGGAGAAGCTGTGTCCCCTAGAGTGACAGTGTTGTTTGAATAGTTTGGGATGAGGCAATATGATCGGTTACCACCCCAAAGTAAATTATTGCCATCATGAAACCATTGTTGTTCTGTGTTTCCGCTACATTTTGCAAGTCCAATTTCAGCATCACTTGGACCACTTCCCTTGAGGACAGTCAGTGAAGTTAGTGTACTTTGACTGATAAGAAAATCTGCCTCATCTGCCTTTCTATTTTTCTTGGTTAGCTCTGAAAGACGAAGAAAATCCTATATTAACCGTTGAAGATATGGGAATGATATTTAAAGTTTGTAAAGTATATTAGATTTCCATTATCAATACTCTTTTTTTTCCTAGAATGAAACATCAGTTGAGTATTGATGTTCTACAAAATAAATTAAAGAATATTTTTTTAAGTGATCTGAAAAAATATAGAAAATGGCTCCGATAGCTTCTTAATGAAAATATTATGAGAACATTTCTCTACTGTATATCATCTTAGTAGTAACTGTGTAAATAATATCAAGGGTTCATGGTTGGTACATTTGAAAGTATTACAAGAAATATTACAGAATTTGTTCTGCTATTATTTTTTTTTTTTTTATTAGGAAATATTCATTAGTTAGCATTTAGCAAATGAACTGAGAATTGATTAATGTTCTCAAGTATTCTGAAGATTTCAATGGATAACCTTTTCTTGAAATTTGCTAGGAAATCTTGATAAACATGACATCTATATTTATTTAAATGTGTTTCCGAGTTTGATTTCTGTCTAGAATGAGGAAGAAATTATGAAATTGTAAAATTTATTTTATAGCGAGTATTTTCATTATTGATACTATTAGAATGTCCAAATGTCGTATATGTGAAGACACTGGTAGATTGAAAATGCGTAAATGACGAGAAATGGAGTCAAGTATATAAACCCCCCCCCTCAAAAAAAAAAAAAATGGAGTTAATAGCACAAGTCAAGATTTATGGACAAAGATCAAGACAAACCACAACGTGAAATAAAATTTTCTGTCCCACTCTACTCTATTGTGTATAATTACCAGCCATGTTGCCTGTGTAGTAATTCCTTGAACAGTGTACCTCTTCATGAGGAGAACGGCTTTATATACCCTTGCTTGTCAAGAGTTCACTTTATTATCTTATTTTTCTTTGTGTTTACCTCGTGATAACCGTTTGATAAGTCATGTGTAAGAAGATTATTTGATACTGAAAAATAAATAAGATTATATACGATTATATATGATTAGCTCTAGATTTACATTCCTCACCAATAAAAGATAAATACATGGACGTACAGACTTTATGTATACATATATACATATATATGTATATAATATATATATATATATATATATATATATATATATATATATATATATATATATATATATATATATATATATATATATATATATTCATTCTCGTAAGCAAGCTTTTCAAGTCCTGTGGTGTTCTGCTAATAAGGACAAGATCCCCAACTGTTCTATGCATTACAAAATCCATGAGGATAAACAACATAGGTGACAACACATTACCTTGGAGTACTCCACTGTTATATATATATATATATATATATATATATATATATATATATATATATATATATATATATATATATATTCTCGTAAGCAAGCTTTGCAAGTCCTGTGGTGTTCTGCTAATAAGGACAGGATCCCCAACTGTTCTATGTATTACAAAATCCATGAGTAGGATAAACAACATAGGTGACAACACATTCCCTTGGAGTACTCCACTGTTCAGTGGAAATTCATTTGATAAGAATTCACTAACCTAATTTTGCACTTTCTATGCTCATGAGCAGACTTAATCAAATTTAAATATTTAAGAGGAACTCCATAATAACGCAAAACTCTCTGCAAAATTGGCTGGTGCACACCATCAAAGGCTTTTTCGTAATCCACAAATGCCATCAATAGTATATATATATATATATATATATATATATATATATATATATATATATATATACATATATATATATATATATATATATATATATTATATATGTATGTATGTATATACATATATATGTATATCTGAGGCCTCTGTTCTGCAGTAGACCGGAAACGGCTGATAATGAGGATGATGATGTTTATATACTGTATATGTAATAGGCATACATACGTGTGTATATACATATATATATATATATATATATATATATATATATATATATATATATATATATATATATATATATATATATATATATATATATATACAGTATATAGCCTTTATATGTGTATAAGACATTTATATATATATATATATATATATATATATATATATATATATATATATATATATATATATATATATATGTATATATATACAGTACATATATCTATAATGTATTGACAAATACGTGTGTACTAGAGTACGCAACTTTTGAAAATTACGGCTAACTATTTAGATAAGTATGCACACACACGTGCAAGCGTACTCCTCTCTCCAGGGTATGGTGATAGGCAATATATATATATATATATATATATATATATATATATATATATATATATATATATATATATATATACTTTTTATTTTATGCATGGGAGTGTACGTAGTATATGTATGTATATATGTTGATATACATTATATACGGAGGTATTTATAAATATTTATTATTATTATTATTATTATTATTATTATTATTATTATTATTATCATTATTATTATTATTATTATTATTATTATTATTATCATTATTATTATTATTATTATTATTATTATTATTATTACTTGCTAAGCTACAACACTAGTGGAAAAAGCAGTATGCTACAAGCCCTAATGCTCAAATAGGGAAACTAGCCCAGTGAGGAAATGAAATAAATAAACTACTGTATATATTAGAAGTAATGAATAAAAATATTGTATATTTTCAAGATCAGTAACGTTAAAATAGATGGGTCATATGTAAACTATGGATAGAGACATGTCAACCTGGTCAACATAAAAATATCTACTAGAAGTTTGAATTCCACTGATTCAACTGTTAGACTTCTATGTAGTGTTGAGCCTCAAGATGAAGAAGGTAAGACCATTAGAATGGCACTGCATATCTTTTAATATGTACAGAATGCTACATTCTGAGAAGATCTAAATGCACGTGATGGTCAGAATTATGAAAATTCTTATGCAACATGCAGTAGTTAGGTCTCTATGAAGGGCTTCAGAGATCGGCATCACCTGCATATAAAACAAGGTTGATTTCTAGGCCAAACCACATGCCAGGCGTATATGAAATGTGACGGCTAAGAACACCACCCTGAGGCACACCAGATATTACATTCCTAGTCTTGGGTAGTGCCATAGCCTCTGTACCATGGTCTTCCACTGTCTTGGGTTAGAGTTCTCTTGCTTTAGGGTACACTTGGCACTCTATTCTATCTAATTTTTCTTCCTCTTGTTTTGTTAAAGTATATATAGTTTATATAGGAATTATTTATGTTAATGTTGTTACTGTCCTTAGAATATTTTATTTTTCCATGTTTCCTTTCCTCACTGGGTTATTTTGCCTTTTGGGGGCCCTGGGCTTATAGCATTCTTCTTTTCCAACTTGTGTTGTAACTTGGCAATTAATAATAATAATAATAATATATTTACTATGTTGCTTATTAACAATAACTCTTAGAAATCTATTGCTTAAAAAGAAAAGGCCCACATACTCCAAAGTGCTTGAATTTGAAAACAAGAGCCTCTTGATTAACTCTCAAAGGCAACACTAAAATCTGTCAAAGACAGCACTAAAATCAAGGCCACTCATACGAACTTCCTGACCGCAATGAAGGGATTTCTGTACAGCATTGGAAATTGGAAGAAAGGCACCAAATATACCAAGGCCTTTACGAAAGCCAAATTGCAAACTAGGCAAATGATTATTATCTTTAGCATACCTATTTAAACTTTTTCCCCATAGACTTCAAAAACTTTAGATAATATGGGAATTATGAAAATCGAGCATTCATCAATACGGCTAGCGCTACCTCAATAACATTACCAATTCACCAGCAAGTGCAAAGAGAACTTCTTCTTGCTAGCTTACGGAAATGACAAACAACCTAGGAGCTACGAAATCAACTGTCTTTATAAAAAAACAAAGGAAAAATATCATCTAGGTCTACACCTACATGGGCATTAATGTCCATCAAGAGAGTTTTAATTTCATAGTGCAGAAAAGCTAAACTGATTAGTTTAGCTTCAAGAAAGCAGGAATGAGGAAGATTGAGTCTCTCATTACTCTGCTTCCTGCCAAAAACATCAGGCTAAAGGGTTGCCTTATCCCAAAAACTGTGAGTGACTGAGCCGGCTGGTTTAAGTAAAGGAGGATATGTTAAAGTTATATCAAAGAGGGCTGATGTAAGGGTAGCCAACCATTCATTTCACTGGATTGTATCAGAAAATGCTTCTTTTATGGTCGAATTGTATATATACATGCACACACACACACACACACACACACACACACACACACATATATATATATATATATATATATATATATATATATATATATATATATATATATATATATATATATGGTGATGCAGTGTTGATTGGAGTGAAGAAAAATGATAAAAAACGTGATAGCGTTTAGAAGTATTATTTGCAATGGAAGAAAGGAAAGTTTTTCATCATAAAACGCTGCAGATTGGGTTATTGTGCAACTTTCTCCTCTCTCTCTCTCTCTCTCTCTCTCTCTCTCTCTCTCTCTCTCTCTCTCTCTCTCTCTCTCTCTCTCTCTCTCTCTCTCTCTCTCTCTCTCTTTCTTTCTGGGTAAAATTGATTCGCTTTGCTGTCAACTAAGACTGTAAACCCAGGTCTAGACGATTACTGTTCTTATTAGTTTAGTGTAATATTAAATTTAAAATTATTCTTTTTATTCTTCAGGAGTTGGGGTTTATATATATATATATATATATATATATATATATATATATATATATATATATATATGTATATAAATATATATATATATATATATATATATATATATATGTATGTATATATACATATATATATATATACATATATGTATATATATATATATATATATATATATATATGCATATATATATATATATATATATATATATATATATATATATATATAATTACGACAAGCGAATTACACAAATTCCCGAGCGTCCAAACTCACCTGCTTTATATTACCTAAGTCTGATACCCACGAGAATACCTCCGAGCTCTGAGAATAATACGCAACTCTCAGACGTTAATATATATGAATACTGAATATCTAAAGGTCTCTTTACTTTACGGTCAAAACAAAAACTGGGTTATTACTTTACTTTTAACGGGAACTATTCTTAAATCAACCTCTTACTTCGGTTCTAAGTCGGGGGATACAAACAAGTTACTGAGTTAATTATTGGTGATCGAAATAATACACACTTTACAAATATTTATATATTTTCGATAAAAATTACAATTCAAGAGTAATACCAAAAATGAATCACTTGAGACTTAAATATGAACTATACCTTAGACTGAGACAAAATGACACTTCAAGAATAATACAATCACTAGTTTCACTAGAAATTAATTTATGAAAATATTTAATTTTGACAATTAATGAAAAAAAATTACGCTTTAACATTATAGAAAATAACCAATAATTACACTTGCATATACATATCTCTTACTCTTACGACCTTTGAGTTCACACCAGGTTACAGAACGGCTAAGCAAAAATAAATGCACTTCACGGTTTAACCAACTCACACGCCCAGGCACCAAAAAATTAATGATTTTACAATATAAACTGTACTCACATATTCCATTCACTTCTTTCAAAATAGAGAATTACCAAATGTATTAACAAACACTATACACTATACACGTTTGAGAGAAAACACTATTCACGTTTGAGAGAAAGCACGATGGCTGAAGAGGTGCCAGTGAGAGGATTGGCGGAAGCATAGATCTTCTGGAATGTCCGGCTAGATCTCTCGTTCCTATGCATTGCTAAGCCCTATATATATCATCCTAATTCACTCTAGAACCTTCCAGCAAATTCAAACAAGGCATTCGATACATGTGCAGTAGATCCGGATGGTCTCTCGCGGCACCGTTCTATACAACGCCTGACGATGCAACTCTCAGCTAACTCCGCCTGCATCCTCTCGTAACATTAAAAAAAAAGAATAACTTTAGTGTAGAACCTTCATGCAATTTCCAACCACGTGGAAACGCTATGCAATCCCTAGCATGTGTGTCATACAGAATACCTTTTAACAAGATTACAAGACTCTGTAACAAAACTACATGAAATGAAAAATTAATTCTTTAAAATAATATCAATTTACTTATAGGAAACTGAATGAAAATAAAACTAAATGAATGATGCTTATGTAATTTAAATACATTTACTTAACCGTACATGAGTGGAGCTCACCTTACGTGCTGGCTATATATCTCTTAAATACACAAATAAAATATATGTACAAAACAATCTAATCTTGTGTTAGACCAGCTTCGTAAATATATATATATATATATATATATATATATATATATATATATATATATATATATATATATATATATATATATATGTATGCATATATATATATGTATATATATATATATATATATATATATATATGTATATATATATATATATATATATATATATATATATATATATATATATATATATATATATATATATATATTCCTTAACGTGGTGAAAGGGTTTCATATTGTCATGATCAGCAAAGCTGTACTAGTCATTGGCACCCATACTAGATTGGTTTGCTCTGAGCGATCAGACGAGAATCTCCCACCATGCCCCTCACCGGTGATGAAAACTGGGCAAACCATATATATATATATATATATATATATATATATATATATATATATATATATATATATATATATATATATATATATATGTGTGTGTGTGTGTGTGTATGTGCGCGTGTGTTAGGGTAATGTTTTTGTGAAAATATGGTACGATCATAAACAATGATTTATATATCCTAAAAGTCTTAAACCAAATTATTTCAAGCTCAAAGTTTCAATGAAGATTACAATACATGAACGTAATCTTCGTAAACAGCAAAAAAACAAAAACTAAAAATAAACAAAAGTTTCAGTGGAGCAAATAAAACGATAGGCTTTCCAACAAATCCTATTTTCAAATAAAAGCAAAAGCATTTTATTAAGAACTCAGAAACAGCCTAAAATGAATCATCATATCAATAGATTATCAGTAGTTAAAACGATTTACATCGTTATATGATAAGAATAACAAAACTGTAATTACACATTAACGTGAACCTTATCTCCAAATCGTCTAAATATATCAGTTGTGTTATCAGCCAACTGGTGGCTTTTAGAAAACCCCTTGTTATCGGTATGGTCCTATCTGAAGTACAAGTCGTGCTGATTTTGGGCGTTGTGTCATGTCGTTATCAACAGATTAACAAAGCTATCATGGTCTGACTTGATCGCAAAA
>NC_090736.1:149661299-149676299 GCF_036898095.1 Palaemon carinicauda | reverse complement strand
GAGAATCCTTACGTGATAGGAACGGGAAAGCCGTCTTTTAAATAGAAGGAAAATAATATTCATCTTCATTTCTTGTCATTATAGATTACTTTAAAGGATGTGGAAGCTTATTGGGAACACTCTTCCTGGGGGATCTGCTCGACTGGGGTTTGAGTCCCGCTCAGGCTCGATGGTTTCTTGTAGTGTCTATAACCTTACCAACCTTGTGAGCTGAGGATGATGGCTTTAGGGGAGCCTATAGGTCTATCTCTTGAATCAATAGCAGCCATTGCCTGGGCCTCCTTGGTCCTAGCTTGGGTTTAGAGGGGTCTTGGTTTCTGGTCATATGGATACATGGTCTGGCCCTTGCCTCTACCATTCATGAGTGCCCTATAATTGATATTATTATTATTACTGGCTAAGCTACAACACTAGTTGGAAAAGCTGGATGCTATAAGCCCAATGGCTCCAACAGGGAATAATAGCCCAGGGAGAAACGAGTAAACTACAAGAGAGGCAATGAAAAATTAAGATAAAATATTTTAAGAACAATAACAATATTAAACTAAATCTTTCATGTATAAACTATAAAAATGTATAAAAACAATAAGAAGGAAAATAAGGTAGAACAGCCTGCCCGAGTGTACCCTCAAGCAAGAGAACCCTACTTCAAGACAGTGGAAGGCCATGGTACGGAGGCTATGGCACTACCCAAGACTAGAGAACAATGGTTTGATTTTGGTGTGTCCTCCTCCTGCAAGGATTTCGTCCTAAACGAACAGTGAGAATTAATAGAAAAACAAGTTGTGAGATGCTGGAAGAGCAATGACTCTCCGGTTCACCGTGACATCAAAATGTTAATGATTATTATTGTTCTCTAATTCCGCAGAGTGGATTAGCGACTTGAGCTTGGATTTGTATGACGGGGTCAGTATTATCTCCTTACCTCGTATTTGTTATCCGGATTAAACCGGATCCGGTGTAGTTCAGCCAGTTTGGATGTCCAGTAATTGACTTTTTTTACTTTTAATTTTTCATATTTGTAAACAAATAAGTTCCTAATATACTATAGTCCATTTTTTTTAATGAGGCGCATTTGCACTGACTCGCAGGAGTGCCCTTATAGCTCGGGAAAGTTTCCTAATCGCTGATTGGTTGGACAAAATAATTTTAACCACTCAGCTAGCAGGAAACTTTTCCCTAGCGAGTCAGTGCAAATGCGCCTCATTAAAATAAATTACTATAGTTTCTATCGAAAACATTTATTTGCAGATGATCTCTTAGGAATAAGTAACTATATTAAACTAGTGTACGCGACCTGTCAAAAAATGACTGCCATGTATTTAGATATGCACCCATGTGTCACCCTCGTATTACCAGGGCATGATTACTCCCTCTCCCCCTATCCGAGGAAAGGGGAGAGTTGAGCTTCACCAGAAAATTATATATATTTATACATATATTCAGACACTTTATTATCATATAGGAGAGATATCTATAAATCAGTGATCAGTGTTTTAAACGGATTCTTTATTAAGCACACCTTTATAATGTTTCCTTTATTATATAATTTCATATTAAATCATTTAATATAACACATTTACATCAAATCCTCTTTTGCAATATTCCCGATTTTTAGTTTTCATTACAAGAGAACCAATATTCTCTATACTAATATACGTGACCCGTCAAAAATGACGACTAGATATTTAGATAGATGTGCACATAAAAATTCAACCCTTCCCACCCTCTCCCCCTTTTCTAACTACAATCACTTTCACGAGGGTATGACTACTGCTTCTCCCCCCTACCCGAGAGACGGGGAGAGACCGAGTAGTTATACGTCTGGAAATGCCGCTGAACCTGTCTAGAGAGAAATATATATAGGAGAGATAATCAGAAGTTCAAACGAGCGGTGAATTTTTTTTCATGTTGAACGGGCTGACATAAGTCTCTTTATAGTTTATATATATGAAAGATGTATTTTAATGTTGTTGCTGTTCTTGAAATATCCCGTATTAATTGTTCACTAGCGGAACCCGTGTAAATTAAAAAAAAAAAAATTATATTTTCAATACTAATTATCTTGTTCCTAACCTATACATGTTTGAGTAAAATGTCCCGAGATTAATTTTATAATCTAGGTTATGGAAATTGATAGCACTCAATTTTTTGTCTGATATTTAATAAAAGAGTCTGGTGCTAAAGATAAAATTAGGAAAACTATATGAGATG
This sequence comes from Palaemon carinicauda, assembly GCF_036898095.1. NCBI lineage: Eukaryota > Metazoa > Arthropoda > Malacostraca > Decapoda > Palaemonidae > Palaemon > Palaemon carinicauda. The sequence continues at coordinate 149,674,085 of NC_090736.1, read as the reverse complement.
TGCTTTGGTTTAGTAATCAAAGTCTAATGTGAATTTGTAAGAGTATACCATGAAATTATTTCCGTTTTCTTTAAAGCGTAAATTTGTAAAAGTATACCATGAAATTATTTCCGTTTTCTTTAAAGCGTGACTCACAAAATAAATAACACACACGCTATTGTATTGATATGTAGATTACTTCTCTGGTAGTTTATTCATTTCTTTATTTTCTTTCCTCACTGGGCTATTTTCCCTTGGTTTCTTAGCATCCAGCTGTTCCAACTAAGGTTGTAACTTAGCTAATAATAATAATAATAATAATAATAATAATAATCCATTCGTCTAGGTTGTTTGTGGGTTGAAATGTAAAGGACTTCCTAGTAATTTGAATAATGTCAATTTAGATACATCACCAACTCTTATGAGTGCAAAGTATGATTTATGGTGAATGTAAACACCAATTAATGCGATGTAATCCGCTATTGACGATGTAATATAACTCATGTATAATGAAATAATTCGTTAAAGAATATTTAACTCGAAAAGTGAAGATGACACGAAACGAACTTCACAGATGAAGGAGTGATTGAATGATTTGTAATTAATTGGCATCATAACATCAATGGCCATTGATGCCGTTTGGAGCATGATTGATAAACAATTAATAACTTATGATAAGAAAAATTGAATGAATAACTTAACAATGAAACCTTTAAAATTTTGATAGTATTTAAAAACGAGTAAAAAAGCCAGCTTCCAGTACGAACTTGAAAATTGTCACCGGTATCATAAACGTCTCCTCCAAGAAACTGTTTGGAAGGAAGAAGAAGAAGAAGAAGAAGAAGAAACTTGCCAAAGACAACTTGCTATCAGAGAAGAAGAAGAAGAAACATGCCAAAGACAACTTGCTATCAGAGAAGAAGAAGAAGAAGAAGAAAAAGAAGAAGAAGAAGAAGAAGAAGAAACATGCCAAAGGCAACTTGCTATCAGAGAAGAAGAAGAAGATGAAGAAGAAACATGCCAAAGACAACTTATTATCAGAGAAGAAGAAGAAGAAGAAGAAACATGCCAAAGAGAACTTATTATCAGAGAAGAAGAAGAAGAAGAAGAAGAAGAAGAAGAAACATGCCAAAGACAACTTGCTATCAGAGAAAGAGAAGAAGAAGAAGAAGAAGAAGAAAGAAGAGGAAGAAGAAGAAGAAGAAACATGCCAAAGACAACTTACTATCAGAGAAGAAGAAGAAGATGAAGAAGAAGAAACATGCCAAAGACAGCTTGCAATCAGGGCAGGTTGCTTGACCCTCGGACAAATGACTAGGAGAACGAAGACAAATATGTCTTTTAGAAGGCCGACGCTAACAATGTCTGCTGTCCTAAAATCTCTCGTGTCCTGAACTTCTGTCGCACGTTCTAAAATGGGTTTTAAGAGCGAAAGTCTCGTTTGGTGTCCTTGAATGCATCTTATGTCCTAAAATGGGTGTTACATATCAAAATGCTCGTTTGATGTCCTAAGATTTATCCTATGTTCTGATATTTTTTAATCGTTTAAAAAATATTTTTAATAATTTCACCTGTCCTAAAATTCATTAGGTTCTAAGTTCTGATTTTTTATAATCGTTGAAAAAATATTTTAATAATTTCACCTGTCCTAAAATTCATTAGGTTCTAAGTTCTGATTTTTTATAATCGTTGAAAAAAATATTTTTAAAAATTTCATCTGTCCTAAAATTCATTAGGTTCTAAGTTCTGATTTTTTTTAATCGTTAAAAAAATACTTTTAAAAATTTCATCTGTCCTAAAATTCATTATGTCCTAAGTTCTGAATTTTTTTTTTATCGTTGAAAAAATACTTCAGAAAATTTCATCAGTTCAAATGTTTATCAGATCCTGAATTTTAAAAACATTTATAATTTTATATGTATATTTGATGTCTTAGAAAACATATAATATCCTAAATTCTCTCTAATGTCGTGAAACCTCGAAATTTGTGGGAAATTCTAAAATAAGTCTTCGAATGCCTTCTTTGTTCTAAATTGGATATTGTTATCTTAAACCCGACCCTTTGGTCTATAATCCTTAAACCATGTCTTCAGATATTTCTGTTAGTAGTCTATTCGAAACGTCCTGGATTGGCGATCTAGTGGACTGGGGTTCGAGACATGGTGAAGCTCGATAGTTTCTTGTAGCGTCTGTAACCTCACCATCCTTAGAGCTTTTAAGGCCTGGGTAGGTTCTCATGGGGTAGAGTTCTCTTGCTTGAAGGTACACTCGGGCACACTATTCTATCTTATTTCTCTTCTCCTCCTTTCGTTTAAGCTTTTTTAGTTATATTAAATATTTATTTTGATGCTGTTACTGTTCTTAAAATATTTTATTTTAATTGTCAATTACTGTTTGTAGTTTTCTTATTTTTTTTCCTCACTGGGCTGTTTCCCTGTTGGAGCCATTGGGCTTATAGCATTCTGCTTTTGAAACTAGGGTTGTAGCTTAGCAAGTAATAATGATAATAATAATAATAAGTTTATTGCTGGGCCGTCAGTACCCATTACCAGGTCCTCCCTGGTCCTAGGTTGGGTGGAGAAGGGATTTGGGCGCTGATTATATGTATATAACAATAGGGCATTGTCTTACTCGGGCATTGTCACAGTCCCTTGCCTTTGCTATTCACGAGAGACCTTTAAATACTTTAAATGTGCCAGCTCCTTAAAATTTAACATCTACCTTTAAAACTTTGTCTTGAAATCTAATAGGTAACTTGAATACTCATTATCACGACAACTACAGTCCATTTCTTTTAGGGATGCATATTTGCACCGACTCGCGGCGGTGCCCTTTTAGCTTGGAAAAGTTTCCTGATCGCTGATTGGTTAGAATTATCTTGTCCAACCAATCAGCGATCCGGAAACTTTTCCGAGCTAAAAGGGCACCGCTGTTGCTATTCACGAGAGACCTTTAAATACTTTAAATGTGCCAGCTCCTTAAAATTTAACATCTACCTTTAAAACTTTGTCTTGAAATCTAATAGGTAACTTGAATACTCATTATCACGACAACTATAGTCCATTTCTTTTAGGGATGCATATTTGCACCGACTCGCGGCGGTGCCCTTTTAGCTCGGAAAAGTTTCCTGATCGCTGATTGGTTAGAATTATCTTCTCCAACCAATCAGCGATCCGGAAACTTTTCCGAGCTAAAAGGGCACCGCTGCGAGTCGGTGCAAATATGTATCGCTAAAAGAAATGGACTATAGTTGGTTCCATAAATTTTTTTTTATCTTCAAATCTGATTGGTTTCCTAAAGCCTTTTTTTTCAGTTTGAAATCTGACTGGTTTCCAACTCTCTTAGTTTCCTTTAAATCTTACTGGCATCTTTCCTAAATAAATTTGTTCCTAAAATCTGGTGGGTTTCTTAAATCATTTGTTGTCTTGAAGTCCGATGGATTTCATAACATCTTTATCGTCTTGTAAATTGTCGGTCCCCCCCCCCCCCCAAAAAAAATGATAATATTTATTGTTAAAATCTTTCTTAGGTATTATGTTTTCTTAGACTAGTCCTCTTTCCCTCAGTTTTAGCAACAAAAAGTGAATTCCATCGAGGTGTGATATTTGTTTCTCTAGTTCTGCTGTGATCATAGATTAAAAATAATTTTCACTTTATAATAAAGAGCAAGTGTCTGGAGATATATGTATATATATATATATATATATATATATATATATATATATATATATATATATATGTATATATATATATATATATATATATATATATATATATATATATATATATATATATATATATATATATATATATATATATATATGTACCAACCGTGTGTCACACGAGCATACATAGTTCATTTTGTGTATACTGTATATTATGCTTGTATCTTCGCTCTTCCCTCGCACTAAAAAGAACCAGAATAAACATGTCTGCTATTCTCATCTGTAACAGTCTGTTTTTTTAACATGAAATTTCTTGTTGCTTTGAGCTTTTGTATATAAAGGAGAGTGTTCTATAATAAACTTACTCAGTTGCTTTCATATTGTCTTTGAGTCACAACCTTCTCTCGGCCAGTCATAATATATATATATATATATATATATATATATATATATATATATATATATATATATATATATACAGTATATATATATATGTGTGTGTGTGTATATATATATATATATATATATATATATATATATATATATATATATATATATATATATATATATATATATTCTCCATTTTATTTCCGGTCACGCTCAGCGGCATGACGTATAATTACTTGGTGTTTCCCCGTCCCTCGGGTAAGGGGAGAGGGATTATAGGTAGGAAACAGGGAGGGGGGAGGAAAGGGTTGAATATGTATGTATGTACATATCCTTCGAGATATTTAGCCTTCATAATTGACGGGTCACGTACACTATTCCCAAAATATCGATACAGAAATAATTATATGACGATTCAATCTCAAACCATTCCTCAATCTGTATTTTTGAATGTTTTTATATTCCCTTAATACAATAGGCCTAAGTCAGCCCTACTCCAAAAACGTCAAAACCTGAAGGAATCATTGCTATGTCAGATGAACGTATTATTATTATTATTATTATTATTATTATTATTATTATTATTATTATTATTATTATTATTAAAGTTGCAACCCTAGTTGGAAAAGCAGGATGCCATAAGCCAAGGCTCTCCAACAGGGAAAATTGCCCAGTGAGGAGAGGAAACAAGGAAAAATAGAATATTTCAAGAAAAGTAACAACATTGAAATGCAGATATTCTATATAAACTACAAAACACTTTAACAAAACAAGAGAAAGAGAAATAGGATAGGGCAGTGTGCCCGAGTGTACCCTCAAGCAAGAGAACTCTAACCCAAGACAGTGGAACACAATGGTACACAGGCTATGGCACTATCGAAGATTAGAGAACAATAAATCCCTTGTTTATGATTGAGACTTGTTGATAAAGTCTCTTTCAATCCATTGCAAGTGTTTACGCCATATCAGAAAATATTGTTTGCAGACGAAATAATAGGTCAAATACGTCTTTAGATCAGCATTATTAAAATGATTTTCAATGAAATTTTATTTCAAGTTGGAATGTGAAAGATTTTATAATTGTACATATGTTCTTTAGAGTATATTTTTGGTGATATGTTATGATGAAAAAGGCACACAAACAACACACACACACGCGCACACACACGAACATACACACGCATATATATATATATATATATATATATATATATATATATATATATATATATATATATATAGATAGATAGATAGATAGATAGATAGATAGATATTTGTGTGTGTGTTTATGTATTTATATGTATGTACATGTGTGTGTTTATATATATATATGTATATGAACAATTATACTAAATATATGTTTACATACACTCATATATATATATATATATATATATATATATATATATATATATATATATATATATATATATATATATATTTATATATGTGTGTGTGTGTGTGTGTGTGTGTGTGTGTGTGTGTGTGTGTGTGGATTTACTTGAGCCTTAAAACACTTAAGTTTTCCTCCTAAAAGTGCGTTCTATTGACATCAAGAAAAGTCGGTTCAAAATACATTGATATAAGCATGAACTTTTGTAATGTTACTTTCAGTTCTGCTTTTGCAACGTTCTTGCGTAAAGAAAAATAATTACGGTTTAATAGCAACAAAGTATAAATAGTAAGTGTCTCTAATTATGCACCATTAAGCTGTCACTCTTGATATGATGACCTAGTTTTCTAGGCTTCGATGTGACCTGATGCGTTCCACATGTAAAAGTGAGGTCATATCAATACATGGGTTATATACATGTTGTAACGTTAACTTAAGTGAAGTCATTTCAAGACACGAATTACATACATCTTTAAATTTAAGCTTAAGTGAGGTCATTTCCAGACATGGGTTATACACATCTTGAAATATTAGCTTAACTGAGGTCATTTCAAGACACGAATTACCTACATCTTTAAATGTAAGCCTAAGTGAGGTCAATTCAAGACATGGGTTATATACATCTTGAAACGTTAGCTTGAGTGAGGTCATTTCAAGACACGAATTACCTACATCTTTAAATGTAAGCCTAGGTGAGGTCAATTCAAGACATGGGTTATATACATCTTGAAACGTTAGCTTAAGTGAGGTCATTTCAAGACACGAATTACCTACATCTTTAAATGTAAGCCTAGGTGAGGTCAATTCAAGACATGGGTTATATACATCTTGAAACGTTAGCTTGAGTGAGGTCATTTCAAGACACGAATTACCTACATCTTTAAATGTAAGCCTAGGTGAGGTCAATTCAAGACATGGGTTATATACATCTTGAAACGTTAGCTTAAGTGAGGTCATTTCAAGACACGAATTACCTACATCTTTAAATGTAAGCCTAAGTGAGGTCAATTCAAGACATGGGTTATATACATTTTGAAACGTTAGCTTGAGTGAGGTCATTTCAAGACACGAATTACCTACATCTTTAAATGTAAGCCTAGGTGAGGTCAATTCAAGACATGGGTTATATACATCTTGAAACGTTAGCTTAAGTGAGGTCATTTCAAGACACGAATTACCTACATCTTTAAATGTAAGCCTAAGTGAGGTCAATTCAAGACATGGGTTATATACATCTTGAAACGTTAGCTTGAGTGAGGTCATTTCAAGACACGAATTACCTACATCTTTAAATGTAAGCCTAGGTGAGGTCAATTCAAGACATGGGTTATATACATCTTGAAACGTTAGCTTAAGTGAGGTCATTTCAAGACACGAATTACCTACATCTTTAAATGTAAGCCTAAGTGAGGTCAATTCAAGACATGGGTTATATACATCTTGAAACGTTAGCTTGAGTGAGGTCATTTCAAGACACGAATTACCTGCATCTATAAATGTAAGCCTAGGTGAGGTCAATTCAAGACATGGGTTATATACATCTTGAAACGTTAGCTTAAGTGAGGTCATTTCAAGACACGAATTACCTACATCTTTAAATGTAAGCCTAAGTGAGGTCAATTCAAGACATGGGTTATATACATCTTGAAACGTTAGCTTAAGTGAAGTCATTGCAAGACACGAATTACCTACATCTTTAAATGTAAGCTTAAGTGAGGTCAATTCAAGACATGGGTTATATACATCTTGAAACGTTAGCTTGAGTGAGGTCATTTCAAGACACGAATTACCTACATCTTTAAATGTAAGCCTAAGTGAGGTCAATTCAAGACATGGGTTATATACATCTTGAAACGTTAGCTTGAGTGAGGTCATTTCAAGACACGAATTACCTACATCTTTAAATGTAAGCCTAAGTGAGGTCAATTCAAGACATGGGTTATATACATCTTGAAACGTTAGCTTGAGTGAGGTCATTTCAAGACACGAATTACCTACATCTTTAAATGTAAGCTTAAATGAGGTCAATTCAAGACATGGGTTATATACATCTTGAAACGTTAGCTTGAGTGAGGTCATTTCAAGACACGAATTACCTACATCTTTAAATGTAAGCCTAAGTGAGGTCAATTCAAGACATGGGTTATATACATCTTGAAACGTTAGCTTGAGTGAGGTCATTTCAAGACACGAATTACCTACATCTTTAAATGTAAGCCTAAGTGAGGTCAATTCAAGACATGGGTTATATACATCTTGAAACGTTAGCTTAAGTGAGGTCATTTCAAGACACGAATTACCTACATCTTTAAATTTAAGCTTAAGTGAGGTCAATTCAAGACATGGGTTATATACATCTTGAAACGTTAGCTTGAGTGAGGTCATTTCAAGACACGAATTACCTACATCTTTAAATCTCAGCTTAAGTGAGGTCATTTCAATACATGGGTTATATACATGTTGTAAAGTTAGCTCGAGTGAAGTAATTTCAAGATATTAATTACCTACATCTTTAAGTGTAAGCCTAAGTGAGGCCCTTTGAAGACATGGGTTATACACATCTTGAAACTATAGCTTAACTGAGGTCATTCAAGACACGAATTACCTACATCTTTAAATTCAAGCTTAAGTGAGGTCATTTCAATACATGGGTTATATACATGTTGTAACGTTAACTCGAGTGAAGACACGAATTACCTACATCTTTAAATGTAAGCTTAAGTAAGGTCATATCAATACATGGGTTATATACATCTTGTAACGTTAACTTAAGTGAAGTCATTTCAAGACACGAATTACCTACATCTTTAAATTTAAGCTTAAGTGAGGTCATTTCAAGGTAGGTTGCTATAAGCCTAGGTGCTCCAACAGGGAACATAACCCAGTGAGGAGAGGAAACAAGGAAAAATAAAATATTTTAAGAACAGTAACAATATTGAAATAAACGTTTTCTATATAAATTGTAAAAACTTTAAGAAATCTATAGGAAGAGTAATAAGATATAATAGTGTGCTCGAATGTATCTTCAAGCAAGAGAACTCTAACCAAAGACAGTGGAAGACCATGGTGCAGAGGCTATAGCACTACCCAAAAGTAGAAAACAATGGTTTGATTTTGGAGTGTCCTTCAATAATAATAATGATAATGATAATAATAATAATAATCTATTTAAAGTAAAGGAAACGCAAATTCAAACAAGACGGAAACAAATTGAGAAAACGCCTAACTAGGTCCCTTCATTTGACTCCTTGAGGGCTTAGCCCCCTCATGCACCAATTCCAACCCCCCCCCACCCCCCCCCCCCCCCCTCTCTCCCTTTACAGAAAACCATCTTTAACACCATTTCACAACCTTGAGTAGATTCGCAGCGTTTTAATTATTCTATTCATAGAGATTCTTTATTTATCATATTATTATTCGCCATCCTGTAAACAATCACCTTCTCAAAAATGGCTGACATCATAAGGTTCAACAAAAGGAAACGGAAACCGAAGCCTAAAGTAATTTCCTCAGCTTCCTTCTTTCACTTTTTGGATTCTCTTTTATCTCCACCCCCCCCCCCCATCTGATCAATCCCCTCCACCTTCTCCTCCCTCCACCTCTCTACCCCACTGCCCCTGCCTTCAACACCCTTAACCTTGTTATACTTACGTTTTACCGATCTCTCACGTCTCTCCTGATGGGGCATCTCCAGATCGCATTAGTGTCTGATAGGAAGAGATTTATATTAAGGAGGAAGTAGAAGGTTCTTTGAAAAGGGGCCTTGAGATACCTCTATCTATCTATCTATCTATTTCAGGATTCAAGTTGGTGTCTGACAAGAAGAGTTTTATATTAAGGAGGAAGTAGAAGGTTCTTTGAAAAGGGGCCTTGAGATACCACTATCTATCTATCTATCTCTCTATCTATCTATCTATTTCAGCCTGGGTTTCAAATTGGTGTCTGATAAGAAGAGATTTAGATTAATCAAAAGGAGGAAGTAGAAGGTTCTTTGAAAAGGGGCCTTGAGATACTACTATCTATCTATCTAGCTATCTGTCTATCTATCTATCTATCTATTTAAGTTTGGGTTTCAAGTTGGTGTCTGACAAGAAGAGATTTATATTAAGGAGGAAGTAGAAGGTTGTTTGAAAAGGGTTTTGAGGTACCTCTATCTATCTATATATGTATCTATCTGTCTATCTATCTATCTCTCTATCTATCTATCTATTTCAGCCTGAGTTTCAAATTGGTGTCTGATAAGTAGAGATTTAGATTAATCAAAAGGAGGAAGTAGAAGGTTCTTTGAAAAGGGGCCTTGAGATACCACTATCTATCTATCTATCTGTCTATCTATCTATCTATCTATCTATCTCTCTATCTATCTATCTATTTCAGCCTGAGTTTCAAATTGTGTCTGATAAGAAGAGATTTAGATTAATCAAAAGGAGGAAGTAGAAGGTTCTTTGAAAAGGGGCCTTGAGATACCTCTATCTATCTATCTAGTTATCTGTCTATCTATCTATCTATTGCAGCCTGGGTTTCTTATAGGTGTCTGATAAGAAGAGATTTAGATTAATCAAAAGGAGGAAGTGGAAGGTTCTTTGATAAGGGCTTGAGATACCACTATCTATCTATCTATCTATCTATCTATTTCAGCCTGAGTTTCAAATTGGTGTGTGATAAGAAGAGATTTAGATTTATCAAAAAGAGGAAGTGGAAGGTTCTTTGAAAAGGGGCTTGAGATACCCCTATCTATCTATCTATTTTTTTTAGCCTGGGTTTCAAATTGGTGTCTTGATAGGAAGAGATTTAGTATAATCAGGAGAAAGTAGAAGGTTCTTTGATAAGGGGCTTGAGATACCCCTATCTATCTATCTATCTATCTATTTTTTTAGCCTGGGTTTCATATTGATGTCTGATAGGAAGAGATTTAGTATAATCAGAAGGAGGAAGTGGAAGGTTCTTTGAAAAGGGTTTTGAGATGCCTCTATCTATCTATCTATCTACCCATATTTTTTCATGCCTGCGTTTGAAAAGGACATTAAGCTGCATTGTTAATTTATCTTTACTGAGCGTCAGTATTAATTAGATATTAGTTCTATTTCTGTATATCAAGTAACTCCTTATTTCCCTCATTTATTTCTCAAGCTTTTCTAGATTTTTTTTCTAGATTTTATGGTATTTTTTCCAGTATTCCAGTAATCCTTTTTTCGTACCTCAGTAATATTTTTTTTCCTTACCATTTTGTTTAAGTGATTTTTTTTTTTCACTTTTCTAGATAAATCACTCTGGGTTCGAAGTATTTTTCAAACTTTCATTCATTTACATCGTGATTTCTATCAAATTATTAATTATTCTTATGATTTTCAGTGAATTTGTGAAATATCTCACAATTGTGATCAAGTTTTTCCATTTATTTCATTCTTTCTCCTGAATCATAACTCAGCATTTTGTTTTTCATTACCAGCTAGTATTTCCCCAAAATTATTGTGGCCAATTTTCCCCAAATCCCGGTGATTTTTCCACATTCCTAAGTCAATCAGTATAACTGCAGCAATTCAGAAAAGCTACTAGCAACTGCCAGGCTCTTAACGACCAGCAATCAGTCAGCAATCAGTCACCCAGACGAGAAAAGAGAAAATCAAAACAATGATAAAATGAGAATAAAAATGAAACGGGGTCAACTTAATCAGGGAGGCCAGAGGAGGGGGTTGTTTTTGGTGAGGTTAGGGGGGAGGGGAGTGGGTGGTTGAACAGAGCGAGAGCTGAATGGTTAGGGAAAGAGGGGGTGGGGGGCGGACTGAGGGAAGGGGGGAGGGGGCGAAATAGCCTTTCAGAGGGAAAATTGTCATTGATACATGACGCTATTCACTTATACAAATTAGGTGCCGTTTGTGTTGTTATTATTACAAAGAGTACGATGCACCGGGGAATGAATTCAGTAAATGAATACTAATATAATTCGGATTTTATATATTTATATATACTGTATATATATATATATATATATATATATATATATATATATATATATATATATATATATATATATATATACACAAGTACATACATAAATTCAGAATTTTATTCGAATTAATTTTCTAAATTCATCAGTGGTGCATCATACTCTTGACGGTCTATTTGTCACATCATAACACACACACACATTTATATATATATATATATATATATATATATATATATATATATATATATATATATATATATATATATATATATATATATATATATATATATATATATATAATTCGTCGACGCTAATTCGTCGTTGCTCAATTCGTCGTTGCTCAATTCGTCGTTGCTCAATTCGTCGTTGCTCAATTTGTCCCCAAGTCAATTCGTCGTTGGGCAAATCGTCGAGTTCAATGATTTATTTTCAGTCTATCTGCGCTCTCCTTATTCTTAGTATATATATAATTCTCTTCATCAACAACTTTGTTTTTTCCTTTCTCTGAAATTAAAATCTTACAGGTAGACATGTTGTTGGATGGGTGTATTCTTTAGAAGTAACTCTATCTAAATAAAAACCTATTGTTTCCAACTGTCCAAAACAGGAAAATAATAAATAAAACAGTTAAACAACCTAGTGTCTTTTAACTTGGGGACAAATTGCCCAACGACGAATTGACTTGGGGACAAATTGAGCAACGACGAATTGAGCGGGACGAATTGGGCAACGACAAATTCACCAGGGACGAATTGCCCTAGCACCCATAAAATTAAAGCCTACATTTATCATTCATGTGTAATAAATTTATTTTGAATGCACTTTCTTTAAATAATAAAGGTAGATAGTAGGTTGGCCTGTTCATTTCCTCCCATACTCCCTTCTCCCTCATATCATCTCTAATGCAATCTCTCCACCTGGTCTTAGGTCTTCCTCTCCTTCGTGTTCCATCCACCTCCACGTCCATCACTTCTCTTGCCATGTGTTGCCCTGATGAGAAGAGAAGGGCAACACATGGCAAGAGAAGTGATGGATGTGGAGGTGGATGGAACACGAAGGAGAGGAAGACCTAAGACCAGGTGGAGAGATTGCATTAGAGATGATATGAGGGAGAAGGGAGTATGGGAGGAAATGACACAGGACAGAGGGAGATGGAAGAGACTCATTAGAAACGGCGACCCCGAATAGGGATAAAGCTGGGAAGAAGAAGAAGTAGGTTGGCCTGTTCACCAGCCACCCGTTGTGATACTACCGCTAGAGAGTTATAGGGTTCATTGACTAGCCAGACAGTATTACATTGGATTATTTTCTCTGGATACTGTTCATTTTCCCCTTGCCTACACATACACCGAATAGTCTGGCCTATTCTTTACAGATTCTCCTCTGTCCTCATACATCTGACAACACTAATA
>NC_090736.1:149642151-149647151 GCF_036898095.1 Palaemon carinicauda | reverse complement strand
AAGAAAAGTAACAACATTGAAATGCAGATATTCTATATAAACTACAAAACACTTTAACAAAACAAGAGAAAGAGAAATAGGATAGGCAGTGTGCCCGAGTGTACCCTCAAGCAAGAGAACTCTAACCCAAGACAGTGGAACACAATGGTACACAGGCTATGGCACTATCGAAGATTAGAGAACAATAAATCCCTTGTTTATGATTGAGACTTGTTGATAAAGTCTCTTTCAATCCATTGCAAGTGTTTACGCCATATCAGAAAATATTGTTTGCAGACGAAATAATAGGTCAAATACGTCTTTAGATCAGCATTATTAAAATGATTTTCAATGAAATTTTATTTCAAGTTGGAATGTGAAAGATTTTATAATTGTACATATGTTCTTTAGAGTATATTTTTGGTGATATGTTATGATGAAAAAGGCACACAAACAACACACACACACGCGCACACACACGAACATACACACGCATATATATATATATATATATATATAGATAGATAGATAGATAGATAGATAGATAGATATTTGTGTGTGTGTTTATGTATTTATATGTATGTACATGTGTGTGTTTATATATATATATGTATATGAACAATTATACTAAATATATGTTTACATACACTCATATATATATATATATATATATATATTTATATATGTGTGTGTGTGTGTGTGTGTGTGTGTGTGTGGATTTACTTGAGCCTTAAAACACTTAAGTTTTCCTCCTAAAAGTGCGTTCTATTGACATCAAGAAAAGTCGGTTCAAAATACATTGATATAAGCATGAACTTTTGTAATGTTACTTTCAGTTCTGCTTTTGCAACGTTCTTGCGTAAAGAAAAATAATTACGGTTTAATAGCAACAAAGTATAAATAGTAAGTGTCTCTAATTATGCACCATTAAGCTGTCACTCTTGATATGATGACCTAGTTTTCTAGGCTTCGATGTGACCTGATGCGTTCCACATGTAAAAGTGAGGTCATATCAATACATGGGTTATATACATGTTGTAACGTTAACTTAAGTGAAGTCATTTCAAGACACGAATTACATACATCTTTAAATTTAAGCTTAAGTGAGGTCATTTCCAGACATGGGTTATACACATCTTGAAATATTAGCTTAACTGAGGTCATTTCAAGACACGAATTACCTACATCTTTAAATGTAAGCCTAAGTGAGGTCAATTCAAGACATGGGTTATATACATCTTGAAACGTTAGCTTGAGTGAGGTCATTTCAAGACACGAATTACCTACATCTTTAAATGTAAGCCTAGGTGAGGTCAATCAAGACATGGGTTATATACATCTTGAAACGTTAGCTTAAGTGAGGTCATTTCAAGACACGAATTACCTACATCTTTAAATGTAAGCCTAGGTGAGGTCAATTCAAGACATGGGTTATATACATCTTGAAACGTTAGCTTGAGTGAGGTCATTTCAAGACACGAATTACCTACATCTTTAAATGTAAGCCTAGGTGAGGTCAATTCAAGACATGGGTTATATACATCTTGAAACGTTAGCTTAAGTGAGGTCATTTCAAGACACGAATTACCTACATCTTTAAATGTAAGCCTAAGTGAGGTCAATTCAAGACATGGGTTATATACATTTTGAAACGTTAGCTTGAGTGAGGTCATTTCAAGACACGAATTACCTACATCTTTAAATGTAAGCCTAGGTGAGGTCAATTCAAGACATGGGTTATATACATCTTGAAACGTTAGCTTAAGTGAGGTCATTTCAAGACACGAATTACCTACATCTTTAAATGTAAGCCTAAGTGAGGTCAATTCAAGACATGGGTTATATACATCTTGAAACGTTAGCTTGAGTGAGGTCATTTCAAGACACGAATTACCTACATCTTTAAATGTAAGCCTAGGTGAGGTCAATTCAAGACATGGGTTATATACATCTTGAAACGTTAGCTTAAGTGAGGTCATTTCAAGACACGAATTACCTACATCTTTAAATGTAAGCCTAAGTGAGGTCAATCAAGACATGGGTTATATACATCTTGAAACGTTAGCTTGAGTGAGGTCATTTCAAGACACGAATTACCTGCATCTATAAATGTAAGCCTAGGTGAGGTCAATTCAAGACATGGGTTATATACATCTTGAAACGTTAGCTTAAGTGAGGTCATTTCAAGACACGAATTACCTACATCTTTAAATGTAAGCCTAAGTGAGGTCAATTCAAGACATGGGTTATATACATCTTGAAACGTTAGCTTAAGTGAAGTCATTGCAAGACACGAATTACCTACATCTTTAAATGTAAGCTTAAGTGAGGTCAATTCAAGACATGGGTTATATACATCTTGAAACGTTAGCTTGAGTGAGGTCATTTCAAGACACGAATTACCTACATCTTTAAATGTAAGCCTAAGTGAGGTCAATTCAAGACATGGGTTATATACATCTTGAAACGTTAGCTTGAGTGAGGTCATTTCAAGACACGAATTACCTACATCTTTAAATGTAAGCCTAAGTGAGGTCAATTCAAGACATGGGTTATATACATCTTGAAACGTTAGCTTGAGTGAGGTCATTTCAAGACACGAATTACCTACATCTTTAAATGTAAGCTTAAATGAGGTCAATTCAAGACATGGGTTATATACATCTTGAAACGTTAGCTTGAGTGAGGTCATTTCAAGACACGAATTACCTACATCTTTAAATGTAAGCCTAAGTGAGGTCAATTCAAGACATGGGTTATATACATCTTGAAACGTTAGCTTGAGTGAGGTCATTTCAAGACACGAATTACCTACATCTTTAAATGTAAGCCTAAGTGAGGTCAATTCAAGACATGGGTTATATACATCTTGAAACGTTAGCTTAAGTGAGGTCATTTCAAGACACGAATTACCTACATCTTTAAATTTAAGCTTAAGTGAGGTCAATTCAAGACATGGGTTATATACATCTTGAAACGTTAGCTTGAGTGAGGGTCATTTCAAGACACGAATTACCTACATCTTTAAATCTCAGCTTAAGTGAGGTCATTTCAATACATGGGTTATATACATGTTGTAAAGTTAGCTCGAGTGAAGTAATTTCAAGATATTAATTACCTACATCTTTAAGTGTAAGCCTAAGTGAGGCCCTTTGAAGACATGGGTTATACACATCTTGAAACTATAGCTTAACTGAGGTCATTCAAGACACGAATTACCTACATCTTTAAATTCAAGCTTAAGTGAGGTCATTTCAATACATGGGTTATATACATGTTGTAACGTTAACTCGAGTGAAGACACGAATTACCTACATCTTTAAATGTAAGCTTAAGTAAGGTCATATCAATACATGGGTTATATACATCTTGTAACGTTAACTTAAGTGAAGTCATTTCAAGACACGAATTACCTACATCTTTAAATTTAAGCTTAAGTGAGGTCATTTCAAGGTAGGTTGCTATAAGCCTAGGTGCTCCAACAGGGAACATAACCCAGTGAGGAGAGGAAACAAGGAAAAATAAAATATTTTAAGAACAGTAACAATATTGAAATAAACGTTTTCTATATAAATTGTAAAAACTTTAAGAAATCTATAGGAAGAGTAATAAGATATAATAGTGTGCTCGAATGTATCTTCAAGCAAGAGAACTCTAACCAAAGACAGTGGAAGACCATGGTGCAGAGGCTATAGCACTACCCAAAAGTAGAAAACAATGGTTTGATTTTGGAGTGTCCTTCAATAATAATAATGATAATGATAATAATAATAATAATCTATTTAAAGTAAAGGAAACGCAAATTCAAACAAGACGGAAACAAATTGAGAAAACGCCTAACTAGGTCCCTTCATTTGACTCCTTGAGGGCTTAGCCCCCTCATGCACCAATTCCAACCCCCCCCCACCCACCCCCCCCCCCCCCCCTCTCTCCCTTTACAGAAAACCATCTTTAACACCATTTCACAACCTTGAGTAGATTCGCAGCGTTTTAATTATTCTATTCATAGAGATTCTTTATTTATCATATTATTATTCGCCATCCTGTAAACAATCACCTTCTCAAAAATGGCTGACATCATAAGGTTCAACAAAAGGAAACGGAAACCGAAGCCTAAAGTAATTTCCTCAGCTTCCTTCTTTCACTTTTTGGATTCTCTTTTATCTCCACCCCCCCCCCCCATCTGATCAATCCCCTCCACCTTCTCCTCCCTCCACTCTCTACCCCACTGCCCCTGCCTTCAAACACCTTAACCTTGTTATACTTACGTTTTACCGATCTCTCACGTCTCTCCTGATGGGGCATCTCCAGATCGCATTAGTGTCTGATAGGAAGAGATTTATATTAAGGAGGAAGTAGAAGGTTCTTTGAAAGGGGCCTTGAGATACCTCTATCTATCTATCTATCTATTTCAGGATTCAAGTTGGTGTCTGACAAGAAGAGTTTTATATTAAGGAGGAAGTAGAAGGTTCTTTGAAAAGGGGCCTTGAGATACCACTATCTATCTATCTATCTCTCTATCTATCTATCTATTTCAGCCTGGGTTTCAAATTGGTGTCTGATAAGAAGAGATTTAGATTAATCAAAAGGAGGAAGTAGAAGGTTCTTTGAAAAGGGGCCTTGAGATACTACTATCTATCTATCTAGCTATCTGTCTATCTATCTATCTATCTATTTAAGTTTGGGTTTCAAGTTGGTGTCTGACAAGAAGAGATTTATATTAAGGAGGAAGTAGAAGGTTGTTTGAAAAGGGTTTTGAGGTACCTCTATCTATCTATATATGTATCTATCTGTCTATCTATCTATCTCTCTATCTATCTATCTATTTCAGCCTGAGTTTCAAATTGGTGTCTGATAAGTAGAGATTTAGATTAATCAAAAGGAGGAAGTAGAAGGTTCTTTGAAAAGGGGCCTTGAGATACCACTATCTATCTATCTATCTGTCTATCTATCTATCTATCTATCTATCTCTCTATCTATCTATCTATTTCAGCCTGAGTTTCAAATTGTGTCTGATAAGA
>NC_090736.1:149634651-149637151 GCF_036898095.1 Palaemon carinicauda | reverse complement strand
AAATTTATTGACATACAGAAAGGTAAAATATAAGCAAAAAATTAAAATATATAAATAACTAAAAATAAATTAACAAATAGATAAGCACTCGATAAGAATACATAAAATTAAGAGAGACATAGAAAACGCATTTCAAACTCATTTACTCTACTGACATCAAGGCCTTACTATGATAAATTACAGCTAGCCCCAAATGGCTAAGGTTCGTTGCAAGTTTCAGCAACTCTTGCTGATTTAGCTATTAGCAAGGTTTTTGTCCATATCTCTAGGCCCCCCCCCCCCCGGCTCTCTCTCTCTCTCTCTCTCTCTCTCTCTCTCTCTCTCTCTCTTATCCGGGCTTGTTATTCGTAAGTATGCACATTTATGTCAGGAAAGATATTGATGAAATGCCATGTGCCCTATTATTATTATTATTATTATTATTATTATTATTATTATTATTATTATTATTATTCCAAACTAATCTGTAACCCTGGTTGGAAAAGCAGGATGATTTAAGCCCAAGGGTTCTATCAGGGAAAAATAGCCCAGTCAGGAAAGGAAACAAGGAAATAAATAAACAATAAGGAAAATAGTAAACAATCGAAATAGGATATTTTAAGAAGAGTAACAACATTAAATTAGATATTTCATAAACTATAAAAACTTCATAAAGACCAGAAGAGAAATAAGATAGAAAAGCGTATATATATATATATATATATATATACTGTATATATATACGTATGTGTGTGTATGCGTATATATATATATATATATATATACTTTTTTATATATACATATATATTTATACATACATTATATATATATATATATATATATATATATCTTTTTCCAGTCATGATGAACGGCGTTGCCAGACGTATAACTACTCAGTGACTCCCCATCCCTCGAGTAGGGGAAAGATGGAGTTCTCATACCCTGGTGAGAGGGGGGGTACCTATAGAGGTAGCCTACTCTCGTAAACCACAACTGCCGTATTGTAGTTAGGAAAAGGGGGAGGTGATGTGTGCATATCTAAATATCCGCAATTTTTGACTGGACACATACACTATTTTTCTTTTTTATATATTTAGTTATATGTTAGTATAACTTTGAAATCATAGTAAAAGATAAAAGCAGAAAGATGATTGGGAGACTCTTTCATGTTACTCTACCCTTAATTATCGTCTGTTAATGCACACGAGATTGCCCCTAATTTTTTAATATATGTAAAACGGTCCAACGATTTTCAGGCATCGGTTGGAGAGATCTAGTGCTTAATTGTATAAACACTAGTGAGAATAACTAGTTGTGGCAGGATAGTTGGTGATGGA
The DNA here is from genome assembly GCF_036898095.1 of Palaemon carinicauda. Lineage (NCBI taxonomy): Eukaryota > Metazoa > Arthropoda > Malacostraca > Decapoda > Palaemonidae > Palaemon > Palaemon carinicauda. Next base: position 149,635,835 of record NC_090736.1, on the reverse strand, counting down.
GATTTCTTTAAAGACTGCATTCCCCAATCATGGTTTCTGACTTACATTGATCGTGGTATTTCACAATGTATAACTTTTAATTTTCCCTCGTGTGTTTCGTTTTATTTCAATTGTTGTGTTTCGTTCATTTTCAGCTTGTGTGTTTCGTTTTATTTTCCCTCATTTGTTAATATATTTTTACGTGAGTTCGTTTATTTTCAATTTGGTGTTTCGTTTATTTTCCCTCATTTGTTAATTTATTTTTCCGTGAGTTCGTTTATTTTCCCTCATTCTGTTTGTTTATTTTCCCTCGTGTATTCGTTCGTTTCCAATCATGTGTTTGTTTATATTCCCTCATGTGTTCGTGTATTTTCCCTCATTGTGTTCGTGTATTTTCCCCTATGTGTTCATTTATTTTCCCTCATGTGCTCGTTTATTTGCCACCATGTGTTTGATATTTTCCCTCATGAGTTCTTGTAATTTCCCTCTTGTGTTCGTTTATTTCCCTTGCTGTATTAGTTTATAATCCATCATTTGGTCGTTTATTTCCCTCGCGGTCATTTATATTCAATCCCTTATTCGTTTATTTTCCCTCATGTGTTCGTTTATATCACCTCGCGTGTTCGTTTATTTCCACTCATGCGTTCGTTTATATCCCCTCTTGTGTCCGTTTATTTTCCCTCGTGAGTCCGTTTATTTCCCCTCATGTTTCGTTTATTTCCCCTCATGTGTTCGTTTATTTCCCTTATGTGTTCGTTTATTTCCCCTCATGTGTTCGTTTATTTTCCCTTATGTGTTCGTTTAATTTCCCCCATGTGTTCGTTTATATCCCCTCATGTGTCTGTTTATATCTATCACGTGTTGCTTATTTCTCTTTATGTGTTCGTTTATTTTCCATCATGTGTTCGATTATATCCCATTTCGTGTTCGTTTATTGTCCTTCATGTGTTTCTTTATATTCCATCACGGGTTTGTTTATTTCCCCTTTTGTGTTCGTTTATTTTCCCTCATGTGTTCTTTACATCCCATAGTGTGTTCGTTTTTTTTTGGCCTCGTGTGTTCGTATATATGCCATCACGTGTTCGTTTATTCCCCCTTTTGTGTTCGTTTATTTCCCCTTTTTCGTTCGTTTAATTTTTTTTCCTTATGATGGTGTGTGTTCGTTTATTTCTCCTAATGGGTTCGTTTATTCCCCCATTTGTGTT